>NC_058132.1:206894521-207020693 GCF_016433145.1 Gracilinanus agilis | reverse complement strand
CTCTCTCTCTCTCTCTCTCTCTCTCTCCCTCCCACCCCCCTCTCTCTGTCTCTGTCTCTCACCCCCCTCCTCTCTCTCCATGGGCAGTACCACATTGCTACAAATATTCTGCAAATAAGGATGTTTTATTAGATTCACATTCCACTCTTCTCCAAGGCAGAGCACAAATTGTATCTCATCATTGCTTTCAACATTAACCTACTTCCTCCTGTGAGTTCATGGGAAAAGGTTGGGGATAACAATAGCAACATCATCATCAATGACAATAACGATAATATTGATTATCATGATTATTAGTGATATTGACACTTCCATCTTGCTTTGAGGTTTGCAAAGCATTAGGCATATATCATATCATTTGATCCTTAATACAATTCTATGAGGCAAGTGTTTTTGTTGTTGTTTGATTGTTTCAGTTGTGTCTGACTCTTCCATGGCCCTCTTTGAGGATATATTGGCAAATATACCGATGTTGTTTACCATTTCCTTCTCCAGATCATTTTACAGTTGTGGCAACTGAGGCAAACCAGGTTAAGTGACTTGCCCAGGATTACACAGCTAGTAAGTGTCGGAGGCCAAATTTGAACTTGTAGAGATGAATCTTCCTGATTCTAGGCCTGGTACTCTATTTACTGTGCCACATAGCTGCACATGCAAATTATTACTATCTGTTTTACAAATGATGAAACTGAGCTTAAGAAAAGGTAAATGACTTGTGGGCATGTGGGCAGTAATTTTCTGAGGTGAGTTTTTAACTCAAGTCTTCTTTCTGACTCCCTAGATAAATACCCAGTTCCCTGCATTATGCTGCCCTATTTCTCCATTGGGAAAGTGGGAAAATTAAGGCCCAGAGAGAGGAAGAGACTTATAATATAATTTTGTCATTCAGTGTGTGAGAGAACCTGGAAATCTTGATTCCTACACTTGTGTTCTCTCTAATGAGTTACTGTCTTTTATCTTAAACTTAAGATAAACATATATCTAAATACATGCAAAAACTGACGAGCTTGATCATAATATAAGAGTACTAGTTTAGGCAGCTAAGTGGCACAGTGGACAGAGCTTGGGGCCTGGAGTCAGGAACACCTGAGTTCAAATCTGTCCTCAGATACTTACTAGCTCTGTGACCCTGGATAAGTCACTTAATCCTTTTTGTCTCAGTTTTCTCATCTATCAATTGAATTGGAGAAAGAAATGGCAAGCCATTCCAGTATCTTTTCCATGAAAACCTCAAGTAGAGTCAGGAAGAGTTGGACATGTCTAACACAACTAAGTAACAACAACAAAGTTTGGGAGCTAGGAGACTTGTGTTCTAGATCCAGTTCTGACACTCACTAACAAATCCCTTTACCTATTTGGGTCTCAGTTTCTCCTCTCCACCTCCTGCATAAAATGAGGAGGTATACTAGATGGCTACTAAAAGCTCTCCCTTTCAGCTCTACAACTGGTAAATTCTATGAACTCTCTTCAAAAGTTTCAAGTCTATGATTTTAATCTCATCCCAGGTTAGTTATTTTCTTTTGGCAGAAAGACCTTTTTTTTTTTTCTCTGAAAACCTTTTAAAGACTATTTAACCTTGTGCCTGTGCCAAGAAAACTTAGATTTCCCTTGAGTCCCACTTCCTTTTCTATATTCCCTCTGTCCCGCCATCTATGGCACACTGGATTTTTAATCCCATCTCACATTACTCCTTAAGATCTATAAAACCATCCAGGTGTCTGTCCACACTTCTTGCCCTTGGGCATCTCAGTTATATAAAGATAGTAGAGACAGAAAAATAATATGATGAGCAACAAAATAAATATGCCTTATTCAGTTGATATAAAATTCTCAAGCTTCATTTTTTTCACTAGTTACCATGTCTTGCTTAAGAGGTTCTCATAAATAGCAAACTAGCCCAATTTGAGTTCATCTAATTTTTACTATATCTTCCCAACTTCTGGGCTATATTGATGATCAGGAAAATAGACTTTCAGTTGGAAAAGCAATGAGCTTGGACTATCCAAAATTTTTCCAATATTTCTTGGATTAAGAAGTATTTATTAAGGCCCTACTGACTTCAGAATATTCTGGATAACTAAAAGTCCATAAAAATTTATTAGTAATGTATTACTTATTATTCATTATAGTAATTATCATTACATTAACTAATTTTTAAAGTCCAAAGATGTCAAAGATAATGAAAGGTTCCATATATGTCAAAATATGCAGACTTTCTATGAGCTAAGAAATGATAACAATATCTATGTACTGATCAAGAAATGACTGAACAAACTGCAATAGATGGATATAATGGAATACTAATGGCTCACAAGAAATAATAACTTAAGTGGACTTCAGAGAAATTTGGAGAGACTTGAATAAACTGATGCAGAGCAAAGAGAAAAACCAAGAAAAGAGAGCAAAGTCTACAATAATTTAAAGGAAAATATTGAAAGATATGAGAATTCAGACTAACACGATGACTCATCTTGGTTCCAGGGGATAGATGATGAATCACATTTTCCTCCTCTTGTTAGAGAAGACTTGAACTACAGCTGTGGGATGTGTTCAGACATGGTTAATGAGTTGGTTTGTCTTGCTTAATGATTTTTCTTTGTTACAAAGGAGGATTTGTGGAAGAAGTATTTATGGGAAAATAACAGTGATATAATAAAAAAACCTAATACAAAAGCATCAACAAAACATTTCCAATTGATTATTATTGATTATGACAAGTAGCATGGGCTGATTATGAATGTAAACTCTATTTCCCCCCTTTTACATCACCTTCTTGAGCTGGGCCTGAGCCAACCCACAGTCCCTTTCTTACCCGAGCAATCAGCTCCCCGACCATTCCTGTCCAAGTGCCGTTGGCCTCAGGCACACCATATACTCCATCCCCAACCAGGCGAATCTTATAGTTGAAGCGTAGAATCTCCGAGAGTTCCTTAAGCATGTCCACGCAGAAGCCTTCATAGCGGTCATTGCCTTCCATCTCTTGGTGGTTCCCCTTCAGCATTAAGTACGGGTTCTCCTGCAGCGAAACTAGGCAGCTGTCATTCTCGTCTTAGCCCTGGCATCTCATTAGTACATACTTGGCAAGGCTCAAGAAGAGCAGATGTAGATGGTTGGGAAGAGGAATTGGGGAGGAATTTAAGGAATGTGGTCAGAGAGGGGAAGCTCGAAATGGGAGATTTTAGAGATGGAGGCTTTGAATGATGACATGGGCTAAATTTGTGGGAATGAGCCAGTCCCTCCTTGTTTCCCATGTGTCCTGATAATTTCTACCTCTAGGCCTTTATTCCACCTTTTCCATCCACTTAAAATGCCCTTCCTTGTTTATTCCTTCCATCTGTCTAAACCTTGTCAATCCTTCAAGGCCAAGTTGATCTCCTACCTCCTCCATGAAACCTTCTCTGATTAGTCTCTCCCTTGTCTAAAGCCCCGGAGCATTTTTAAATCATCTCCACATGGGCTGCCCCTCTAGTCCCCCATCTTAAGAGTACTAGTTCTGTCTCTCCCCAGTTGGACTGTAGGCAAATCTTATCTCCTCAACAAGTCTATAAATTCCTTTAGGGCAGAGACTGAGCCATACTACTCATATATCTTACACCATACCTAGCACAGTGCTGGACACAGTAGGTGTTTAGTTAATCCTTTTCAAAGGGTTGAATATAAAGCTCAGAAAAAAAAAAAAACAAACAAACCTGGGGTAGGATTCCAAGCCTCTGGTTTGGCATTACTCAGAGATAGGATCCAGTTGTTTGAGTAGAATGTTAGCTAATTGAAGTCAGGTATTGTCTACATTTTTGTCTCTGTGTTCCAGAGCAGAATGTACAGCAGTACATTGGCATCAAATTCAAAAAAGAAATGGAATGACTAAATGGCACATATGTATCCCTGAAGGTTGCATATTGACTTAGAAAACCACATATTAACATTATCTATGTTTTATTGTATTTTTATTTATTTTATTAAATATTTCTCAATTACATTTTAGTCTTGTTTGTCAGCATTTTAGATGGTTCTGAATCTCATGCTATGTGTTTGACAATTCTGAAGTGCTATGTCCTGAATATAATGCTTAATGAATGCTTGTTGAATTGAATTAAAAAATGAATCTCAGCATGTGTCATGAAATTCTATCAAAATTCTGTTCTCGATTAATTTTGTTTTCTTTTATTTTCAAAGTAAATGTATTTAACACATAGCTGGTATAAGTATGTCTATGGTAGAGGAAGTATAGTGATAGTGGAGTGTAAGGGGAAGAAAACCACAACTTTGATAGCATTAGGAATAACTTACAACATTGTTCTTTGGAAAAATCTATGAGTCCTCACTAGATTTATGATAAACCCTCCATTATTCATGCTTTTTCATTCATTCCCTCACCAAACCTTTATTAGTTATGTTCAGGAATCATCCCAAACATCATCTAAGCTAAAGGCCATTATTATTTGACGTTGGGATATGGTATGTTTATTTTTTGCCTCCAGCAGATTTCCCTCCCTGATGCTATTTTGCTTGTCTGAAATCAATCAATAAATTTGCTTTCCCTGAGCACACACTAACTGACAGTTCAAGCCAGGGACCCTCCTCAGATGTGTACTGAATTTTAGGGAAAATATAGTCTGATATTACATATTTAAGCATATAATTAAATATTTAAATAGCTAAAAGTTATTAAAAGATGAGTGGAGGGAATTGTAGATTAGGAGTCAGATGACTTGGGATCCTGCTATATGGCATGACCTTGAGCAATTAATCAATTAACAAGCATTTATTAAACACATCCCATGTGCCAGGCACTATACTAGTTCCTAGAGATGACAACAACAGATGAAGTAATCTTGCTCCTCATCTGTAAAATAAGAGGATTGAACTAGAAGATCTCTGAGTTTCCTTCCAGTTCAAAAGCTATAATATACATTTGTGATTTATGGTGTCTATGAACTCAGTTAGTATCTGAATGCTAATGTTAATCTTCCTTAGTGCTCTGAAAGTATTGAGGCCTCTCTGGTCTGAATGGCAGCACTGCCCTCCATTCCCAATTTTTTTGCAGTATTCTAAAGATGTATATTATCTCCTTCAGAGCTTTGAGAGCCAGGAATTCCCTCCTATTCACACCCCTACTCTCCATTGTAAAATACGCATACTGTACCTATGACTGGTCCCATTTAAGTCTTGTTGCTATAGGGAGACACAGGGACACTCCCAGAATGGTCAAACATTGCTTAATCATCGGGGAGGATTGGAGTCACCAGCATCTTTTCAGGGGTAAAGAGACTAGCAGTGTTCTAGCACTGTATTTCCTGCACATAGGCTTTATATTCCCATAAATTCCTAGAGGGTTTTGGCATTACCTACAGTGCTTAGCACTAGATTGGGCACATAGTAGCTGCTTAAGAAATATTTACTGAATAAATGAATGAAAGAATAATGACTCACATCTGAGGGACATATGGAGAACAATCTAAATATCAAAGATAAAGTTTCTTCCCTAGATATCTGATCTCTCCATAACTTTCCCCTTCTTTGTTAGGTAATCACTAAGACAACCTGGTTAATACTTCTATCTGCATTTGAGATGCATTAGAAATCCTGTGGCTCCCAAGAATGTGGTGAAATGGCTCCTCAACTCAGGCTAGGCATGCACCCTTTATATCAATTCATGGGGCAGTGTGCCTATTGAACTTCTGTTCAACCCCTAAAGCAGAAAAGCACTAACAGGACAAATTTACTACCATATATTCACTTATCCCCTGTGGATGCCTTTCCTGCCCCTATGCAACAGGGGCATCATACTGGGCAGAATGTCTAAAGACATAGAAGGAGAGCTGCCTAGGAAGATTGGACCCCTACTCATCTGGACAGCCCATTGTGCCACAAGTCTACATTTTCTTTATAGCAAGCAGCTGTCTGGGGCATTCTAGATGCCCTACTTGCAGAGGCATTTGTCACTGGCACTACCTCCCTACTCTAGCCTTCTTCTCCAGATGCCTTGGAATTCATCAATAATATTTCCAAATGAAACAGGAACTTGACTTTAATTACACTGTCATCAATTGGCCTCAGTGCTATAATTAGACTAGGATTGGCTGTTCACCAGGAATTCTGTGACTGGCTCACACTGGAGGGAGATAACCTTCTAGGGAACCGAGGATATGGAGAAAGGAAAGATGGAGGCTGAGGCCTGGCTTACCAGGATGGTGGTGACGACCAGGGTGGTGTTGAAGAGGCTGTCGGAGATGTTGGAAGAGGAGAGACGGTTGTCCATGCTGAGACCCTCGGACACATGCCACTGACCAATCTGAGGAGATCAACAGGAGAGGACTGGGAAGACATTGGGGGTGATTTTTTTCCCCAAGGAGTAGGTGATCTAGGGGAACCTAGAGAACTGTGAATGTGTTTTAGGGCATTGGAGCCAGGAGATGAATAGAGGCCCAGGTTTCTGGGCCTAGAAGGCAATTGAATCGTCATTTCTCTGGGTTAGGGTGGAAGTGAATTCAATTCACGGTTAGAAAGGTAAGGGACATGGACCTGAATTAAAATAAGGAAAATGAACAAAAGATCGGGGTCAAGAAAAGGGAGGAAATTTGGGGGAAAGATATGGGGGATCTGCAAGCATGTGAGGATAAAGGAGAAAGGACAGGGGAACTTTGGGGGAAAAGAAAATCGAGAAAGAGACATGGAAAGTGCTTCTGTCAGGTTCTTTTATATAAAAGGGCAGGAGAAACCTGGTAATAGCATTATAGGACTTGAAGAAACTGTAAGAACTTGTTTAGTTAATCTTTCTGTATGTGAATGTGACTATCATTATCTATTCGCTTTAACATCTCCAGGAAGGCCACTCCACAGTCTACTTCAGTTGCATCTAAATGAATCAATGAATCATGTCAGGAAGTCCTTTTTGATGTCATACCTAAACTCTTCATGTAATGGACTTAACCTATTTCCTCTCATTCTGTCCTCATCAAAGATAGAGAACAGCTGGTTGCCTTTTCTCATGAAATTACACTTCAAAGAGCTGGTAGGTCACCTTCTGGCTTTCATTTTGCCACCAAAAAACAAAGCAAAACTAAACCAAAAAATACACTAGAATGGGAGATGAGGCTTCTGGACTAAAGGGCAGAAATCATAGAATCATTTAAATGTTGAACCAAACCTCAGAGACCATTTATTCCAACCCACAGCAGAACAATATGTTTTTCTAGAACATGCTTGACAAGTGGTCGTTCACCCCAGCTTGAAGACTTCTATCGATGTCCAGGTTGAAGCAGCATTAATTAATAGTACACTTCCCTTCATGTTGAGCCAAAGTCTGCCTCTATAATTTCAATCCATTGTTGTTATTCCTTATTTCAGGAGCCAAGCAGGAAAAAAAATGAGGAATCCTTCTTCAACATGGGAGCCTTTAAATTCTTGGAGACAGATATTTCATCCCTTCCTACCCTTCCTCATTCCCAATTTTCCTCTTTTTCAGACTTAACATGCTTAATTTCTTTGAGCTATCCTCTTAGGGCATGGTTTTAAGTCTTCTCTTTCTCTGGATTTGCTGCAGTTCCTCAATGTCACTCCTAAAATGGGCCATCCAGAATTTAACATGACCTAGCTGTGGCCAGACCAGGGAAGAATTGAGCAAGATTATTAAATATTCCATTGGCCTGGACACTACATTTCTGTTAATGCGGTCTAAAGATCATATGGTGGAGACAGAAACCAGACCTGGGATTTCACTGATATAAGAGAATGCCAGGTAAGATTACCTTCTCAACCAATATGGATCAGTCTCTGCTCTGCAGCTTAGGGGTCTTCAAAAGCTGCCTAGAGAACCGAGAGAGGTTAAATGATTTACTTCCTGGGTCACTTGGCCAGCATTTATCAGAGGCAGCATCTGAACTCAGCTCCTGACTTTGAGGCCAACTCTCTTTCTACTATGCCAATGGTTCCCAAACTTTTTTGGCCTACCGCCCCCTTTCCAGAAAAAATATTCCTTAGTGCTCCCTGGAACTTATGAAACTATTTGTTGAACTCAGAATAGAATGTAATACAAAAAAAGTGTGGCCATCACTTCTCCCCTGGATCGCTGCAGCACCCACCAGGGGGCAGTAGCACCCACTTTGGGAATCACTGTACTATGCCATCTATGTTGCCAACTTTTTTTCCCATTCCATGTCATGCTGTTGACACATATTGAGGTTGTGGTTCACCCCACCCCCCAATTCTCCCCAGTTCTTTTTCACAGAAGTGTTAGCTAGCTACATCTCTGCATCTCTGTAAAGCTGATTTTTTTTTAACTCAAGCATAAGACCTTACATGTAGCTCTATTAAATTTCATCTTATTAGATTCAGCCCATCATTCTAGCCTGTCAAGATCTTTTTGGATACTGATGCTGTCATCCAGCATCTCACCATTCTTTGCATTTTTTTTGTATCATCTACAAATTTGACAGGCATACTATCTGTGACACTGACTAAGCCATTGATAAAAATGTTTAACAGAATAATGCTGAGGACAGATCCAGGGGGCTCCTGAATCTTTTTTTCCAGGTAGCTTCCTAGTATGACTTCGAGCAGAGTCCTTCTTCTCTAAGCTTCAGAGCCCACAATGTCTTCCCACCCCATTTTAAAATGAGATGAGTCCCTGCCTCCCCAAATCCTAGCCTTGTTCTACATGTCATTGATGCTCAGGGTTATGTTATTAAGGCTGAGGTTATTAAGTTTTCCCTGGATAGTAGTGGGAATTTTCAGGAGATATATATATATATATATACAACCCAGGAAAGAAAGGGATCAAGCCATTTTCAGCATGAATAACCCCCAGCCCGGGGTCGCCAAGTTGTTGGTGTTTGCTATTGCTTAGAGTGGCCCTGCTGTTAACATTATGTTTTTAATGACTTTTGTTCCCTCTTGTGCATCCCCAAGTGACCCAGTTATGGAATCTCTTTCCTGTTCATTTGGCAGAGTAGTAATCAGGAGAGTAGTACCTGAGGAAGATTCGTCTGGGGGATTAAGGGGTGGGCACATAGAAAATAATGTGACTAGGTCAGGGGCAGTCATACTGAGAGAGAAAGGAGAGCACATTCACCTGAGTCCATCCCCAGGCTCTTTTGTATGGCCAATACATCAAATTCCAGAAAGAGGAGTGAGGCAGAGGAGGCAGCAGAAACAGGGAATGGCAGAGGGGGAAAGGGGTGCCCTCAGAGATGAGTAGGATTTTCTGGGGGTAGAGAAGTGTTGCAAAGGACTGCTGTAGGGAGTCAGTGCTGCTTCCCACACCCCACCTCACTGGCAACTTGGAATGAAGTTCTGGTCTTTCCCTCTATTCATTTGAATCTCCTCGATTCTACCTCCCATTAGGCAAAGTCCTCCTCTTCATCTGAACTGAGCCATCGCATAAGACTTGAGCATATAATTAACCTTACTGCTACATCTCTATTTGTATCCATATAGGTATCTAAACATATTGATATATTTGGTTTGGTCCAGATCCCAGTATTATATCTATTTAAACTAAGGGACCTTGCCACATTAATGTAGGTACAGCTGGAGATGGGGCTCAATCAATCAATCAATAAAAAAATAAAGAGTTTTTTAAACCCTTACCTTCCACCTTAGAGTCAATACTATGTGTTGATTCCAAGGCAGAAGAGTGGTAAGGGCTAGGCATTAGGGGTTAAGTGACTTGCCCAGGGTCACACAGTTGGGAATTCAATAAAGATTTATTAAACATCTATTAAGTGCCAAGTACTGTGCTAAGCACTGAGGTTACAAAAAGAGACAGAACGCCTACTCTCAGGGCAAAGGGACATGGATATTCTTTTAATTTTCTCCACAGTGTAACTTCCTTGCACAAATTCTTTTATTTTATTTATTTTAGGAGATCTATATTTGATTGGTACATTTAACCAATTACATATAATAAATTTTCACAGTGTACATATTCTTTTAGAAGAGCAAGAAAGACAGCCCCTTAGTTGCCAGGCACCCAAGGGTCTCTCTTTAGGGGGTGATTCTCATCCAAACATTCTGAGCATGCTAAAATATATTTCCAGGCAGTTGGATAGTCTTAAAAAAATCAAAATCTGTGATTTAATCAGTGTAGAAAGTGCCTGATATTGAAATTCCCTTCACCCATGCAAGATTGGCAAGTTGGTTGTAATTTCGAATCCTAGAGACTCTCAGCGATGTTATGTATCGGAGTCAGAACTTGAACTTGGCTAAGAGGCCAGGCTGCCTCTGGGATCTTCATTAGTCCCAGAATATTCAGTTCCCAGCTTCCAGCTTCCAGGACACCCAGGCTGAAGTGCTATGTCTAGGGATATACTGAATTTGCAGTGAGAAGAAAAGATGCACATGAAGGAAGGATGCACATGGTTTATTGGGGATTGTTTGATCATAGGTTGGATGTCCATGTGTCAGAAGTGTCATAGCAGGGTGCATGCCTCAAGTAAACTAGATGACCTCTTAGGTCTTTTCTAACTTTAGGATATCTATGAGCCATTGTGTGGCCAAGGATGCAATTACTTTCCCCCTCTGGCCCTCAGTTTCCATACCTACAAAATGGGAAGAAGTACTTCCATCCCTCCATGCCCAATTATGCTGCTTCAGTATTATACTAGGTAAAACTTGAGTTGTGTTTTAAAAATATCCCTGTCAATTAGCAGATTATCTATAATTATATGTTATTTATTTAGTATCAGTATGCCCAGATCCATCCCAGGCTCAACCTCCTTACCTCTCACTGTTCCTTTCCAGATGGCAATACTCATCCTTTGTTAGGCTGGATACAGCCTAGAAAAATGAGCTAATTTGCCTCTGCCTGCAATTCAGGGTTGCTTCGAGGATAAAAATTTCTGGCTGTGTAAAGTATATAAGGCTCCTTGAAGACCATGGGTATGGAAACAGAAAGTGGTTTAATTTTGAGGTCTGCACATCCCATTTTTTCATACTTACTGGTCACCTGGGTAACAAAAAAAGACAAAAGAGACTTGGCTCCTTTCCCCTGGGACCTGATGCTCTTGATCAAAGGGCCAGCCAGGCTAAACTCTATTGCTGTATTTTTCTTTCCTCATCTCTCTTTCAGACAGATAAAGTAAGAAAGGTGAGTGATTGCTACTTGGGGTTAGAGTGAGCCACAATCCATTTAGCCAGCCTGGGCCAACTGGAGGAGGAAGGTTATGACTTGATTCTCAGACATCTAAGAGTTATCTGGGAATATTGATCTTTCTAGTTCTGATTTTTCACGTGGCCCTGCAGAAAACTGTCTCAGGTCAATAAGCGCTGTGCCATGTACTGTGCTAAGTGCTGAAGTTACAAAGAAAGGCAAAAACACTAATTGACATCACAGAGCTCATAATCTAATGACTGCAAGATTCTCTCTAAATCTCTAAAATGAGGAGACTAGACTTCAGTAAAGTCCTGAGGCTGAGCAGTGTCTAAGAGTGATATAATTAGCAGTGGGGTTGGGCTTAGGTATTTTTGTGCTCAGGGCAAGAAGAGCCATGCCCTTCAGTTACTTTGTGGTTCTCATCTCTTATCTCTAGATTATTTTGCTATTATTGTTTCGGTTGTTCTTTGTGACAATATCTCTTGACAAAGATATTGAAGTGGTTTGCTATTTCCTTCTCCAGCCCATTTTACAGATGAGAAAATGGTGGCAAATAGAGTTAAGTGACTTGCCCAGAATCACATAGCTAGTAAATATCTGATGCCAGATTTGAATTCAGGAAGATGTGTTTGATTCCAAGCCCACTGTGTCACCAGGCTGCTTGATTATATTGTACTCCTAATTAATTTTCCTCCCTCTAGTTAATCACCTCCTATCCATGCTTCCCACTGCTCTCCAAGTAACCTTCTGAAAAGCATCATATTGATCATATCCCCAAAAAACCTTTAGTGGCAGCCCTTTGGCTACCAAATTAAATTTAAATTCCTGATCCTGACATTCAAGGCCTCCCAGAAACTCACTGATGTTCTCATCTTGCTCCCAATTCTCTGTGCCTTTGGTCCCTACATCCTCTATCTCTGGAAGGGATCCTGCTTCCATTCCATAGCCACATCCTTGCATCTGGACTTTCTTGATGTCCCTTCCTTCTTATAAGGCTCTACTCAGTTTCACTTCTCCAGTGAAGCCTTCTTCATACCCCTTCATCCTCACTACTTGTCCCAGATTAAAGTGATCTCTTCATTTTCAAATTTCATCCAGCATGTTGTCTGGACCACTCCATGCAGGTACGTAAGTAGTGACAGGTGAATTGATTGAAGACTAAACTCTTTATTCTCACAACCTTCAGCCTGTCACCACTTGGACCAACAACACAGTACCAACTCATTGCCCCCTGTTTTCTCCCCACCTCCCCTACTCCTCATTTACTGCATACTTCCCCCAACCTGGGACCCAAATCTAGGTGAAACTGACCTTTTGTTTTCTTTCCTTGCATCTCTGTGTAAGGAGGTTTTATCACTGAAACCAGGGCCTGAGCAGGATCATAATGTACTCTGAGTGATGTATCTTCCCCTAGGCACATGGCAGGGAGGCCAATTAGTGCCCCCAAACCACAGTCAGAAAATGAATTTCTCTCCCTCCCCTCTTGTTAGCCTGAAAGAAACTGATGCACTAATTAGGCTCAATGATGTGATTCTCCCACTAATCCCCAGTCTGCAACTACCCGCCATTCTAGTTGTTGAAAAGCAGCTGAAGCAAGAAGCCAAGGTCTAGGCAGAGGAAGAACCAGGAGATTTGGGAGAGAAAGGACCATTCACCCTACGCAGAGGACTGACTGAGTGGGAGAAAGATCCTCAGCTACACACTTATCTGTGATTAGTGAGAGGTTCAGTTTGTGGATGATGATATGGATGGGAGCAATCTGTGGTGTTTAGTTCTATTGAGATCTTTATTGCCTGCCCTCAAATCTCTTCTCACCTGATCCCCTACCACACACAGCTAGCATATTAGATCTTCTCTCATTTTCTCTGCCTCTCTATCAAACTAAAAGAGATCACCAGAGTGTTGGGACCATTTAGGACTTAAATGCAATCGATATAAACTCTGTTTCTTTGCCAAGTCCCTAAAGGCTCATGTGCTGGTAATTTGTGTCTGACTCTGGATCTGCATTGAATAGCTAGCCTCAGAACCAAAAGGTTCTGGGTACAAATCCTGCTTCTGTTGCATATTTCAAGGTGCGTCATCATAGGTAACTTAACCTCTCAGGAGTCCTGGCAATTTGCTAGGACTATAAGTCTCCAAGAAGGTCCAGAGCACTCTGTACCATTGATATGAAAAAGTATAGGTTCCATCCCTAGAGAGCCTAGAAGATAATACAACACAAAAGGTACACAGGGGAGACAGTTTGGCAGAGTTAAGAAAAGAGAACTAGAAGGTAGACCTCTAGAGTTCAAATCCCAATTATGCCACTAAACTAGCCATGTCACCTTGGGCACATCCCTTCTATTCTCTGGGCCTCAGTTTCCTTATCTGTTCTGGCCCTAATATCCAATGATGTCTAGGGGTGGTGCTAAAGGAAGCTAAGGTACAGTGGATGGAGCATTGGGCCTGCCCTCAGGAAGACCTGAGTTTACATCCGGTGTCAGACATTTTCTAGCTGTGTGGCTTCACTTTAGAATGTCACTTCACTTCTGAATGCTTCTATTTCCTTGTCTGTAAAATAAAGGTACTAATAGTACCTACTTCCCAGGGTTGTCCTGAGTATCAAATAATATTTTTGAAGTACTTAACATAGTGTCTGACACCTAATGATTGGTAAATAATAAATGTTTCTTTCTTTCTTTGCTTTCTTCCTCCCTCCCTCCTTCTTTTCTTCTTTCCTTTTACTTTTCTGCCTTCCTCCCTTCCTCCCTTCCTTCCTTTCTTTCCTTCTTTTTTCTCTATTTCTCTCTCTCTCTCCCTCTCCCCCTTCCTTTCTTCCTTTCTCNCCTGCTCCTAGTAGGTGCTTAATAAATGTTTGTTAAATTGAATTAACTACATTTTGTAATGAATGCCATGCTAGGTTCAGAATGAAGTAACTTGGATTTGAATCTTGCCTCTCTCTGATTCTTATAGCTGTATGTGCATAAGCAAATCACTTAATGTCTGAGTCTCCTCATCGGTGAAGTTGATGAATTTGATGAAAAACACTCTTTATAATTTGATAAAGTTATTGTGAGTAAATTCTTATGTCTCATAGTATGTCTTATATGTATCATAAAATTATTATGATTGTTATTCAATGGACCTCATTGAGAGGTAGTGAGCTCCCTCTCACTGAAGTGTTTGAGTCTAGGGCAGAGGACCACTGGCACAGAGTTAGATGGACTTAGAGGGATGTTGGACAAAACGATCCCCTTCTGATTCTAAGAATGTCTGACATATGGTAATTGCTCATTGATTCAGCATTATCAGGGAATGCACACAAATGGGTTTCCTAAATCATGCCTCACAAACACAGAAGTTACTTCTTTGGCAACTTCACTTATAAAAATCACAGTTGAGAACTTAAGGTTAAATGAAAATTACCTTTGAGCAATCAATACCAAGACAGATATCACAATCTGTATGTACTAACACTCCATTTTCACAGCAAAGCCCCTCAAGTTCTCCTCAGTGTATTCACTTTAATTTACACATAGTTCTGCCAAGCTTATTTGTTGGGTTTACTGGTCCACAGAAAATTTGAAGCAGCAACTTAGAAATGGACAAACAGTGGGGATAGTATACTAGATAGCGGCAGGCATGCTGACAGCAGTGAGATATAATAACTGACAGACCATGATCAAAGGAGGAGGAGGAAAAGACAAAACTATAAATAAAATGAAAAACCAGAATATGGTTGGTTTTTTTTTAACACAGCAATCTGGGGCCTTTTGGAGTAGGGGCAAATAACTCTACCTACTTCGGCAATCTATGACTCTATCGCAGCCTGGGAAAATAAATAATGACCTCAGCATCTGTGTTCTTTGAGCAGTGAAGGAACTGTGTGATATATCTTGGAATAATTTTCCATCAAAATAGTTAATTTTTAAAAAGCTCTGGTACATAATAATAATATTTATATTACATTTTATAGTACTTCTTAATTTTCCAATTACAAATGCCCAAATATTAGGTATTTGCAAAATTTACTTATATAGAAAGCTTATTTCCCAGAGATGCAGGGAAAAAATGAAATAAATATTGCCTTATATCAATAATGGAGGCAGTGCACTCAAATGAAGAGAGGACTAGATTTGGGTCCTGGTCCTAGATTTGCCCCTAACTAGCTCAGGCATTTCATTTAACCACTGTGAGCTTCAGCTTTAAAATATAGGTAACAACTGCCCTTTCTACCACAGAGAGAAATGACAATAATAGCAGAATGATAGTAGCAGTAGTAATAAAAATGCTACATTTTAAAGTATAGATATGTGTGGAAAAGGGAAGCTGATTTCTAACCAGTTTTTTTACCCCTATTCCCTTTCCCAAATCAGTTGATATAATTACTGAAAGCAAGGGACAAATATCAGGGAAGAAAAGCATCTCAATGGTGGTAATTTCCTCCTTTCTCTTCTTTCTGTCCTTCCCCAGACCTCTGAGATACCCAGATCCCACTGGATTTAGATTGGCCAGGTAGAAAGAGTGACATGGCTGTTCACCTACATGAGTTGGGTGTCATTAATTATAATTCTTCCAAGGAGATGAAGGACCACCAAATCTTCCTTACCATATGACTAATCACTGTATACTAAGATCCTTTACACCTTGTCATTCTTCTATGATGCCCTCCAGGCTTCCAGACACTGCTATCTCATTTGCCATGTACCCTAAGGATTCCAGGGCCTTGCCACCTTCCTAGTGATGTCATCTTTTGGACCTACAGACCTTGTAAAAGCTGAATTCTCTGATATATGTACTCTTCCCTAATTAGTCTATGAAGTCCATGAGAACAAGGACTATCTGACTTTTTCTCCTTGTATCCCTAGAATTTAGCACATAATAAATGCTTATACGATTATTTTTCATTAATTTGCAATACCCTCTTATCCCTTTATAAAGTACGAAAGTGTTTTTCCAGATAGAACTTGTCCTTTAAGAAGTTAAGCCTGCCATCCCTGGAAGAAGTTCTTTGTGGAGTATCACTCTTACTCCTGGACCAGACAGCAGATTGGGGGTATGGGAGATTTTTTTCCCAATGCCCCTTTGACATGAATTTTGCAGTAGATTTACTCACCCAGTAAGATACACAGACAGGGGCAGGAAGGAGCTTCAAGGAGTGTGACTTCAGGCAGCAGAGAAGAGAGCTGACTGTGGATTCAAGAGAGAACTAGCCCTGTAAGTCAAGTTGAGCTGCAAAGAGGGGTAGATTCTAGGGGCAGCTGAGCTGGGCTCAGAACCTACCTACGTGGCTTAGAGTAGTGAAGGGGCAAGACAGTATTAAAATACCATGAAAAGAGAAAGCATATCTAAGACCCTGCAATATCAGAGACAAAAGTTGCCTGAGTCACATTTGCTCCCATGTGTCGCATGGCCAGTGTATTCTAAGTTTGTGCCTACTTTTCCAACTGGAACTCTATGCATTATATGCCCTTGATTTAGGAAATGGTTGTAACTACTATTCTCACCATACCTTTTTAGCAAATGCCTTTGCTTTGAGCTAATTGTGTCTTTTTTGTTCAGCTATCTAGTCTTGGCTCTTTGTGATCCCATTGAACGTAGCTATCCATGGGGTTTTCTTGGCAAGGATACTAGAGTGGTTTGCCATTTCCTTCTCCAGTGCATCCTTTTGTCGGGCAATCAGAGGTTAAGTGACTTGCTTAGGGTCACACAACTAAGAAGTATCTTAGACTGGATTTGAACTCAGGTATTCCTGACTCCAGGGCCAGCACTTTATCCATGGTGCTACCCAGCTGTCTCTGACAAGGCCAGCCAGAGATATGATGACTATTGAAGCTCACAGGTAGGACCTTATGAGTTCTAGTATCAGGAGTGCCCGTAGGGTACCTTAAAACCTCTGAGAGTAGTGACTTCTCCCTCCCACCTCCCCCAGACCTAATTCATCTATGCCAAGTTGGGAAGGTAGTCCAGAGGCTTTAACTAATTGTTTAGTGTATAAAGTTGACAAACCCTTTTCTAACAACTTGAAAAAAACCCAACAACCCTTGAAATGGCTTGTGCGTATAGTGCTGGTTTCATTTTTTTTTTATTTTAAACCCTTAACTTCTGTGTATTGACTTATAGGTGGAAGAGTGGTAAGGGTAGGCAATGGGGGTCAAGTGACTTGCTCAGGGTCACTCAGCTGGGAAGTGTCTGAGGCCGGATTTGAACCTAGGACCTCCCATCTCTAGGCCTGGCTCTCAATCCACTGAGCTACCCAGCTGCCCCTTGCTGGTTTCATTTTACAAAGAAATGAAAGCTCAGAGAGTTTAAATAAAGTTTCTCATGGTTACATAATAAGTATCAGAGCCAGAATTTGAGCATAGATATTAGACTTCCATAGCAAATGGCACCATGTTGTGTTGGAAAGAGTCCTTGATTTGACATCAAGTGATGGATGAGATAGTTTACTGCCCACCAGCCTCAGTTTCTCTAGTTGTAAAATAAGGCTTTTGGGTTACATGATCTCTGAGGTCTCTTTCAGCTTTCAGTCCTTTGTATACTTTGTAAAGTTCTATATGTACATAAGGAATTAACATGGTACACATCTATATTATATCATATAGAGTTGTCATGAAATCCCTGAGACATTTGGGAAATTGCTATTTTCACAGAGTTGTGGCTGAGCATAGTATTGAACAGTATCTTAAAGTAGATTCTTCAGAGTTACTCATTTTCCTAGCTCTTATCCCATCTGTTACTGCTGCTAATTCAAACCCAGCAACAATGGAGGAGGAGGAAGGAATCAGCAGGGCTCCCTGGTGAGCCTGGCAAAATAAACAGAGTTCACACACTATTCTAGGAGAGATAAACTTGCTGAAAATGGTTCGCGAAAGGGCAAGTACCAGTGGGAGTCAGAGGGTGCTTGGGAAGATGGAACAATGTCCATAAAACAGGCTGAGCTGTTTCATAGGAGGCCAGACCACTGGACAGCATCCAGGGCTCAGGCTATTGATAAGAGTTAACACCCATGAAAGCATAAAATAGCAAGAAAAGTGCTGCTCTGGCAGTTCTAGATCCAAACCTGGACCTAGGTTTGAGTTCCAGTTCTTTGATTGAATACCTATGTGACCCTGGACAAGCCTCTTCCCTTCTTTTGATCTGTTTTCTCATCCTTTACACAAAGGAGTTAGACGTTCCTTCCAAAGTCCTTTCCAAGCTCCAATATTCTAGGATTCTAGGATTTTTAAAGGTGAAGATTATAGGTAGTACTATGGGCCATTGGAGAAGTTAGATGGCACAGTGGATAGGGGGCTGTGTCTGGAGTTAGGAAGATTCATCTTCATGAGTTCAAATCTGCCTCATATACTTACTAGCTGTGTGACCCTGGGCAAGTCATTTAACCCAGTTTACTTCAGTTTCCTCATCTGTTAAATGAGCTAGAGAATGAAATGGCAGAGCACTCCAGTATCTCTGCCAAGAAAACACCAAGTAGGGTCATGAATAGTCAGTCAGACACAACTGAAATGACTGAATGACAACTATAGACCATTGGGAAAAAAACCTATTCACTCTTTTTTTTTAACCTTTATCTTCTGTGTGGTAATCAATACTGCATATTGCTTCCAAGGCAAAAGAGCAATGAGGGCTAGGCAACGAGGGTTAAGTGACTTACCCAGGGTCACACAGCTAGGAAGTCCTATTCACTCTTTCAAACAATCCTACCTGCCTCTAAGCTAGAACCCTACAATGATTAAGAAGTTCTTAGCACCTGCATTAGAAGCCCACTGAAGATGGCTAAATACCTTTCAGGCAATGTACATTTGTTAAGCACCTGCTACGTGCCAGACACTAGGATTTACAAGGAAAGGAAAAAGAAAATTCCCTCTCTCAATGAACTCATAGTCTAATGGTGAAAACAATATGGAAACAATTATGTATAAAGAAATCATAGAGGCAGCTAGGTAGCACAGTGGATTGAGAGCCAGGCTTAGGTATGGAAGATCCTGGGTTCAAATCTGGCCTCAGATACGTCCTAGCTGTGTGACCCTGGGCAAATCACTTAACCCCAATTGCCTAGCCTTCACTGCTCTTCTATTTTAGAGTTACTAAGGCAGAAGGTAAGGGTTAAAAAAAAGAAAAATGGATACTGAATAAATTGGAAACAATAAACAGAAGCAAGTCATTAGAATTGGAAAGCATTGTGAAAGACTTACTACAGATGGTAAGATTTCAGCTGGTACTGGAAGTTGGGGAATCCAGGAGGTAGAGATAAGGAGGGAGAGTGTGGTAGGTCTGGTGGACAGCCAGATAAACCACCTGGAATCGAGAGTGTCTTGTTCCTGGAACAGCAAGGGAGCCAGTGCCTTGGGTCCCAGAGTATGGGGGTGGGATGACAGGTGGAAAAAAGCCTGGGCCTTTGGGTTGGGGAGACCTACAGCTTCTTCCAGACCACACCTTGTGCCATCCCAGGATCCTTGAAGCTATAACAAGATTAAGTTGAATTCTTCACATTTACATGACAATTTACAGTTACAAAATGCTGCTTCATCCATGATTTCAGCTTATCCTCACAACAATGCAAGGAGATGCCCAATTCAAGCATTATTCTCTCCATTCTACAGATGAAAAATCTGAGGTATAAAGAGTAGAAGTGACTGGTCCATCACTGTTTTATATATATATATATATATAAATGATATGAGACTTGAACCCAGGTCTTCTGAGACCTGGTCTCTTTCCACTTTTCATTGCTGCCTCCCAAAGAATGAGAAAAAGATTTCCAAGGCAAACCTCTGCAATTCCATCTGTCATTTTGTTCTTTCTCAAATAGGTAAAAAATGATTAATTTTTTAAAACCCTTGGGGGTTTTCTAACAACCCTGTATGTGTGTGTGCATGTGCACAGTGCTCTATGATATTTAATATTTTATGTACATATAGAAGTTTGTCCTTTGTATTCAGAGGCACTGCTCTAGACATTGTAGTTTTTCTTCCATATATGCAAATATGACTGAATGCAAGGCAAGGGAGCCTTCATGGCAGTCAAAGTCACAGTCTAGGTGCAAGGCATGATGGAGACGATACTAGCTAGTACGATGGGTTCTAAGCATTAAGGCTGGCTCTGGTGGTGGGGTGGACTGATGGCTATGCATGGACACAGGTAACAGCTGTTGGCCACAATTAACTGACTTATCACTAAAAAGGTCACTGTTCATCCTTCATTTTCAAAGAGGACCAATAACATCACACGGTCATGTCTTGACTCATGCATGAATTGGATTTTTGTGAGGCAGAGTTGCACAGTTGTCAGTCTCCCTCTCTCTCTTAAAGACCAGTGGCAGGACAAAAGTCAGGATGACTGGGGATGGGCTGGAATATAGTGGATGACCCTGGCTTCTCTGATGTCTAATCAACCTCTAAGGCCTCCACAATGGCCCCTGGAATGAATTTTTCTCATCTACCTATTCTGTGGGGGGAGTCTTCATAATTCAACATATCTTGGTGGAATAATCTCAAGGGGCTGAAAATACTTATGATTTGGGAGTGCAGGTGTCCCAAAGTAAGGACTATGAGCATCATTAGGTGGGTAGATATAGGGGCAGCTAGGTAGCACAGTGGATTGAGAGCTGGGCCTGAAGATGGGAGGTCCTGGGTTCAAATGTGGTCTCAGATACTTCTAGTTGTGTGTCCCTAGGCAAATCACTTACCCTCAAATGTCTAGCCCTATCCTTATTCTGCCTTGAAAACAATATTTAGTATCAATTCAAAGACATAAAGAAAAGGTTTAACAAAAAAAAAAGATGGGATGGGTATATGGTTGGTAGGAGGCAAAGAGGACAAGAGGAAGAGTCTCTGAGTAAAGATTCTCAAGGAAATCTTGTGATTGAATATGGGAAAGAGATTTTAAGATGGCCCCAGAGGGGTACGCCCTACCTATAGTGGAACCTGGAGGGTAAAAGCACTAAGGTTAGTGCCCCAGATCCACCAAGCAGCCTTAACACTCTTGGTGGGCTGTGGAAATGTTAGGCTATCAGGACAGATCTGATAGGAGCCATTTTAAGTTCTGAGTCCTGTGGGGTTCAAAAGATATGAGGGAACCCTTAGGAGGGCACTAGCTTGAAATCATAAGAAATTTAGTGGAATGGCTGGATCCCCAACAATAACCTTGAGTATTCTCAAAGCCTTCCAATTAACCAGTCACTATCTTCTGGGAAGCAGCTAAGTGCTGCAGTGGATAGAGTGCTGAGCCTAAGAAGACTCATCTTCCTGAATTCAAATCTGACTTCAGCACTTATTAGCTGTGTGACCCTAGGCAAGTCACTTAACTCTCTTTGCCTTAGTTTCATCATCTGTAAAATGAGTTGCAAAAGGAAATGGCAAACCACTCTATTATCTTTGCCAAGAAAATCCCAATTAATATCACGAAGAGTTGGACCCAACTGAAAAACAACTCAATAACAACAACCCTCTAGGAGCTGTTCAGTCTCATTAGATTGGATATGTTCGAAGGCACTGAAAATATATGGCCTATTGAAAACTTAAGTCTCTTTTCAATGGAAAACATAGGCTAATGAGATGGAAAAGGCAAAGTCAGATTCAGAAAAGGCAAAGGTCCCATATCTATGTACCAAGCCATAGGTTACATCTTACAAACTACTTATCTCCTTGTACCTCAATTTCCTCATTTTTAAAATGGGAATAAACAAGGCCTGTCCTACTTCCATCATGAGATTGCTGTGAAGAGTTAATGAAGGAATGGGTATGAAGGCACTTTCTAAATTAGGGCAGCTACAAGAGTTATTGTCATTAGTAGTGTTATTACAGTCTCCTTGACTCCCTAACAGAGGCTTTATGGCAAGGCAGAAAGATGAGAAATCAGGAGATTTTGGTCCCAGGCCCAGTCCTAGCTTAGCCATTAATTTATAATGTAACCTTGAGCAAACTATTTACCCTATCTGGGCATGCTATTTTTCTAGTTTCTCCATCTATAAAATTGAGGATAATGATGTCTGCCTTGCTTAGGGGATGGGGGTAGGGATGGATAATAGACATGAAAGTGCTTTGAAAAGGTTTTAAATAATAAACAAACCAGACTTCTGGATTAAGATGGCTGCAGAGTAGAATCAGGGTGCTTAACTCTCCTAACCAACCCATACATGATACTTCAAAAGGACACAAAAACTAAATCCAGATGAATGAAGGGATCCCACAATAAAGCGTAGCATTGAAGGTATGTGGGATTTGGGCATTTCCCACACTTTAAGGAGGTGAAATAGCTCCCAATAAAATGTGAGCTGATCAACCCTCTCCCACTCCACCTATGATACCAGAGCTAGGCCACAAGAGTTAGAGCAAGCGTGGGGCATTCACTAAGTCCTTTGCACTTAACTGGGACCACCAGGGGCTTGCTACCAAGAGCAGCAAGACTTAAGACCCTAAGAGGCTAAAGAACACAGACTTTGAGTGCAGACCTTGAGTGTGGACCTTGGGTGAGGACCTAGGGCACAGACCTAGAGCTGAGAGGTAAGAGAAAATGGAAGCAGTGCACTGAGACTCATAAAGGAGCCTTGGGCAAAGGAGCAAGCAAGGGGCAATTTCTGGGTTCTTGGTATCTGCCTGGGACCATCAGGAGGCTTGACTCTGAGAACAGCTAGACTTGAGACCCCAGGAGCCTAAAGAGCTCAGACCTTGGGAGTGAGGATAGAGCTGAGAGGAGAGACACTGCATTGTGACTCCTAAAGTAGCCTCAGGCAAAAACTGCTCCACAGCTCTATACACAGAGAGCTTGCCCACCTCACCCAGACTTCTGACTGAGAAGGAAAAACCAGCATAATAATGGCAAGCAAGGCCCAAGAAATAACCAAGAGAAAGAACAAGAAAAAAACATTAACACTCAATAACTTTTACACAGAAAAAATCCAGACAACAGAGCAGACAACAGAGGAGGACAAACAAGTAAACACATCTAAACCTTCCCAAAAAAGTGAAAATTGGTCACAAGCTCTTGAAGAGTTCAAATCTGAGATCATGAGAAAGATGGAAGAGATTTGGCAAGAAAAGTGGAAAATACAGAAACTCCCAATTGGAGAAGGATACCCCAAAATCAAATGAAATGATAAGCAAATTGGAGACCCAAATTAAACAGCAGGAAATAATGAAAAACAGGATAGACCAAATCAAAAAGGAAAACCAAAAGATTATAGCAGAAAACCAATCTCTAAAGACTAGAATTTGGCAAGTAGAAGCTAATGATCTTGCAAGACAGCAAGAACTAATAAAGCAAAGTCAAAAGAATGAAAAAATAGAAGGAAACATGAAATTTTACTCTAACTCTAGCAATATTTAAATTTAAAATCAAATTCTAGCTAATTTAATTAAAATTTAAAACTCTATCTAACCCTACTGAGAAAGTCAGAAGGGATAAATCAAGGGGAGCAGGGGAGTGGGGAGGTCAAAAAAGGGAGGGGAGAAGAAGGGGGAGGGAATTCATTAGTCCTTAAAAATAAAAAAGAGGGGAATAATAAGGGAGGGGGTAGAAAGGGAAGTAAATCAAGGGAGGGGACAAGGGTTACTGGCTTAAAGCAAACCACTGGTTTAAAATGAAACAGTATAAGAAGAAGAGGAAGAACTAGGAGAGGATATCAGAATGTTGGGGAATACACAGCTGATAATTATAACTCTGAATGTGAATGGGATGAACTCGCCCATAAAACAGAAGCAAATAGCAGAGTGGATTAGAAACCAAAATCCTACTATATGTTGTCTATAATAAACACACATGAAGCAGGTAGACATAAATAGAGTAAAAATAAAAGGCTGGAGTAAAATCTATTGGGCTTCAACTGAGAAAAAGAAGGCGGGAGTTGCAATCATGATTTCTGACAAAGCCAAAATAAAAATAGATCTGGTTAAAAGAGATAAGGAAGTTAATTACATGCTGATAAAGGGCAGTATAAACAATATAGAAATAGCAGTAATCAACATGTATACACCAAATGGTATAGCATCTAAATTTCTAAAGGAGAAACTGGCAGAGCTCAAGGAGGAAATAGATAGTAAAACTATACTAGTAGGAGACCTAAATCTTCCTCTATCAGATCTAGATAAATCAAACCAAAAAATAATAAGAAAGAGATAAGAGAGGTGAATGAAATCTTAGAAAAATTAGAGTTAATAGATATGCAGGGAAAAATAAATAGGGACAAAAAGGAATACACCTTCTTTTCAGCTGCACATGGTACATTCACAAAGATTGACCATGTACTAGGACATAGAAACATGGCAAACAAATGCAAAAGGGAAGAAATAATAAATGTGACCTTTTCAGATCATAATGTAATAAAAATAATGATTAGTAAGGGTACATTGATAGGCAAATCAAAAATTAAATGGAAATTAAATATGATTCTCCAAAATCAGTTAGTTAAAGAACAAATCATAGAAACAATGAATAATTTCATTGAAGACAATGACAATGATGAAACCTCCTACCAAGATCTGTGGGATTCAGCCAAAGCAGTACTAATGGGGAAATATACATATATATCCTTGAGTACATATATTAACAAATTAGGGAGGGCAAAGATCAATGAACTGGGCATGCAAATAAAAAAAAACCTAGAAAACAAAAAAATTAAAATCCCCAGTTAAAAACTAAATTAGAGATCATAAAAATTAAGGAAAATTAATAAAATTGAAAATAAAAGAACTATTGAATTAATAAATAACACCAGAAGCTGGTACTTTGAAAAAACAAATAAAATTGACAAAGTATTGGTCAGTCTAATAAAAATAAGGAAAGAGGAAAACCAAGTTAACAGTATTAAAGATGAAAAGGGAGACCTCACCTCTAATGAAAAGGAAATCAGGGCAATCATGAAAAACTATTTTGCCCAATTATATGGCAATAAATATAGCAATCTAGGTGATATGGATGAATATTTACAAAAATATAAATTGCCTAGATTAACAGTAGAAGAAATAGAATACTTAAATAATCCCATTTCAGAAAAAGAAATTGAACAAACCATCAAATAACTCCCTAAGAAAAAATCCCAGGACCAGATGTATTCACAAATGAATTCTATCAAACATTCAAAGAACAACTAATCCCGATACTATACAAATTATTTGACATAATAAACAAAAGAAGGAGTTCTACTAAATTCCTTTTATGACACTAATATGGTGCTGATACCAAATCCAGGTAGATCAAAAACAGAGAAAGAAAACTACAGACCAATCTCCTTAATGAACAAAGACACAAAAATCTTAAACAGAATACTAGCAAAAAGACTCCAGCAAGTGATCACAAGGGTTATTCATTATGATCAGGTGGGATTTATACCAGGAATGCAAGGATGGTTCAATATTAGGAAAACAATTCACATAACTGAACACATCAACAAGCAAACCAACAAAAATCACATGATTATCTCAATAGATGCTGAAAAAGCCCTTAACAAAATACAACACCCATTCCTACTGAAAATACTAGAAAGTACAGAAATAGAAGGGCCTTTCCTAAAAATAATAAATGGTAAATATCTAAAACCATCAACAAACATCATTTGAAATGGGGATAAATTAGAAGCATACCAAATAAGATCAGAAGTGAAACAAGGGTGCCCATTATCACCTCTATTATTTAACACTGTACTAGAAACACCAGCAGTAGCAATTAGAGAAGAAAAAGAAATTGAAGTATTAAAATAGGCAATGAGGAGACCAAGCTATCACTCTTTGTAGATGATATAATGGTCTACTTAAAAAATCCTAGAGGGGCAGCTGGGTAGCTCAGTGGAGTGAGAGTCAGGCCTAGAGACAGGAGGTCCTAGGTTCAAACCCGGCCTCAGCCACTTCCCAGCTGTGTGACCCTGGGCAAGTCACTTGACCCCCATTGCCCACCCTTACCACTCTTCCACCTATGAGACAATACACCGAAGTACAAGGGTTAAAAAAAAATCCTAGAGAATCAACTAAAAAGCTAGTGGAAATAATCAACAACTTTAGCAAAATTGCAGAATACAAAATAAATGCACATAAATCATCAGCAATTTTATATATTTCCAACACATCACAGTAGTAAGAGTTAGTGAGAGAAATTCCATTTAAAATCACCCTAGACCAGTGATGGGCAAACTTTTTAAAGAGGGGTCCAAAGGAAAGGAAATGCTCATCTGTCAGTCTGTTTCTAAGGCAATTCTTTGGAAATTTCATTGTATTGTATCCTACTCATTTTATTCATTAGATTAGGAATAACGTTTCATGGCCATATAGAACATTTCAGGGGGCCGCATCTGACTTGTGGGCCGTAGTTTGGCCATCACTGCCCTAGACAATATAAAATGCTTGGGAATCTATCTGCCAAGACAAACACAGGAATTATATGAACACAACTATGAAACCCTTTCCACACAATTAAAACTAGATCTAAACAATTGGAAAAACATTGAGTGCTCATGGGTAGGATGGGCTAACACAATAAAAATGACCATTATACCCAAATTAATTTACTTATTTAGTGCTATACCTATCAAACTACCAAAAAACTTTTTTACTGAATTAGAAAAAACTATAACAAAGTTCATTTGGGAGAACAAAAGACCAAGAATATATAGGGAAATAATGAAAAAATATGAAGGAAGGTGGCCTAGCAGTACCAGATATTAAATTGTACTATAAAGCAGTAGTCATCAAAACAATACGGGACTGGTGAAGAGACAGAAGGGACAATTAGTGGAATAGACTTGGGGTAAGCTACCTCAACAAGACAGTCTATGATAAACCCAAAGAGCTCAGCTTTTGGGACAAAACCCCACTATTTCACAAAAACTGCTGGGAAAATTGGAAAACAATATGGGAGAGATTGGGTCTAGATCAACATCTCACACCCTATACCAAAATAAATTCAGAATGGGTGAATGACTTGAATATAGAGAAGGAAACTATAAATAAATTAGGTGAGCACAGAATAATATACTTTCAGATCTATGGGAAAGGAAAGATTTTAAAACCAAACAAGAGTTGGAAAAAATTACAAAATTTAAAATAAATAATTTTGATTACATTAAACTAAAAAGGTTTTGTACAAACAAAACCAATGCTACCAAAATTAGAAGGGAAGCAACAAATTGGGAAAAAATCTTTATAACAAAAAACTTTGACAAAGGTCTAATTTCTCAAATATATAAGGAGCTAAATCAATTGCACAAAAAATCAAGTCACTCCCCAATTGGTAAATCGGCAAGGGACATGAATAGGTAATTTTCAGACAAAGAAATCAAAACTATCAACAAACACATGAAAAAGTGTTCTAAATCTCTTATAATTAGAGAAATGCAAATCAAAACAACTCTGATGTACCACCTCACATGTAGCAGATTAGCTAACATGACAGCAAAAGAATGTTGTGAATGTTGGAGGGGATGTGGCAAAATTGGTACATTAATGCATTGCTGTTGGAGTTGTGAACTGATCCAACCATTCTTGATGGCATTTTGGAACTATGTCCAAAGGGCTTTAAAAGACTATCTGCCTTTTGATCCAGTCATAGCACTGCTTGATTTATACCCCAAAGAGATAAAAGAAAAAAGACTTGTACAAAAATATTTATAGCCACATTCTTTGTGGTGGCAAAAAGTTGGAAAATGAGAGAATGTCCTTCGATTGGGGAATGGCTGAACAAATTGTGGTATCTGTTGGTGATGGAATACTATTGCGCTCAAAGGAATTATGAACTGGAGGAATTCCATGTGAACTGGAATGACCTCCAGGAATTGATGCAGAGTGAAAGGAGCAGATCCAGGAGAACATTGTTCACAGAGATTGATACACATGGTACAATAGAATATAATGGACTTCTCTACTAGCAGCAATGCAATGATCCAGAGTAATGCTGAGGGACTTATAAGAACGAAAACTCACTGCATTCAGAGGAAGAAGTGTGGGAGTAGAAACACTGAAAAAACAAACAACCACTTGAACACATGGGCTGATGGGGATATTATTGGGGATGTAGACACTAAACGATTACTCTAGTCCAACTATCTATAATATGGAATTAGGTCTTAATTAAGGATACATATAAAACCCAGGGGAATTGTGTCTTGGCTGCGGGGGGGCATGGAGGAGTTTGGGGGGAGTGGGAAAGAACATGAAACATGTAACTATGGTAAAATATTCAAAATTAAAAAATAATAGACAAACACATTATATTATGGTTACAGTTTTCTTACACTTAGTTTCCACCCACAGCTGAAGACCTTGGAATCAATACTGTGCATTGGTTCTAAGGTAGAAGAGTAGTAAAGGCTAGGCAATGAGGGTTAAGTGACTTGCCCAGGGTCACACAGCTAGGAAGTGTCTGAGGTGTCATGTGAACTGTTATAAGATAAATTAATAAGATGTTTAAGATTAGTTGGGAGGCTTAACAAGAAGGGCTGGAGAATTCTTTTCATTTATTTATTTATTTATTTTTGAGAATTCTAGATGGAATGGGAAAGCAGGAAGTTGTGCTTCTTTCTCTGGGATGGACTCCATGGTGGCTGGGGACAAGTTATAACTGACCCCCTGGGAGACCTCAGAGGAAGTGGAGTTTGTATCCTGATATCCTGATATCCAGAAGGAAGAAAATCATCTGTCTGTGAGGTTAGGTTGAGACTATAAAACCTAACCTGGGTTGCTGGTCAGCTCAGGTTCGTTTAGCTCCCTGACTTATCCAACTGAAGGAGCACTGGCTGAAGACCTGGGAAAGCTGTATCATCACTGGATTTTGACAGGACTCAGCAGTGAGGATCCCACTTTCATTCCTGATCTCCATTGTGCCCTGCCCTGCTATAGTCTCTAGCTTAGTGTAGATAAGTCCATTCCCTGACCCTGAGGCTTCCCCATAGACTCCTTTCCCTTCTTTAAAATTAGAGTTCATTGAATTAAACTCTGTTTATAAAACCCATTGTCAGTCTACTCACTTATTAGTTTCACAGACTCCCTGGCCAGGTGGATCAGTGTGACAGTTAAGGCCCCAAAGTCACTCCTATCAACTGCCATTCCCCAAAATGTCAGACCCAACTTCCCTAACTTGTTTGGTCCCAGTCTATTGTCCATTCCTGTCTCCTACTCACCCTTCTGAACCCAGATAAAATATATAAGTTAACCCCAGGTTTTACCTTAAGAGAATCGAGGACCTGACTCTCAGTCTACAGGCCTGACTCTCAATCCACCAAACCAAGAGAACCCCAAATGGAGCCACAAGGAGTTAGACACCACTGAATGATCTCCACCTGGTAGATCACTCTGACTCTCCCAAGTTCAATGGTTTAATTTAAATTTAGGGCCCCCATTCCCAGCAGTAACTCTCCTATATCTTTATCCTGCCTGGAAAAGGGTTATTTTAGGGACCCCAAGGGCTAAAATGTTGATTGGATCAGATCTATCCTTAAGTACAGGCTCTTTCTACACAATGAATCCAGCTCATACTCCTTGGTTGTTAGTGTACCCCAGCACGGTGAGTTCAATCTGTATTTGGAGAATAAAGGCATTATTTTCATGATGATATGCTAGGGGCAAGAAAGAGGAGAAGGAAGAGAGGGGAAAGAAAGAGAGAGAAAGTGACATGCACAGAGACAGAGATGGAGAAACAGAAAGAGTAAAATTGTGTTAGCTTCCCCAGTCCCATTTTGGACTGACTCAACTCATTGAGTTGAGCCAGAAAGACATAGTAGCATAAAGATAACAGGAGAAGGAAAAACTGAAAATAGTGCTTATCTGGGACAGAGAAAAGAGAGATCAAAGAAAGACCACACATCCCTGCAGGCATCTTGGAGCAAAAGATTTGGGCTGAAAGTACTCATTGCACCCACCTCTTCAAGGCCAAAGGGAAGTTCCAAGGAAAGGTCTGCTTTTCCCCAATTTCCTTAACAGTCACCTATTCCCTACTAATTTTCCCCAAATATTCCAAACAACCTGAATTTTTGCCTCAAAGAGTCCAAGTCAACAGGTAAAGCTTCCTATATAAGAGTTAGCTAGGAAAAAAACCACATAAATTTAAATCATTGCGAAGAAAAATCTTTGCCTAAATGTTGGGACATTCCCTAACTATGATCTCTGACATGATGTGATTAAATTCCTTACTATTCAATATAAACTCTATAAAATAGTTGAGAAGGAGCCATGAGGAACCAGGAGGCTAAATACTTGCCAAATAGAGACTGGATATTGCCCCTTGACTAAATGAACTAACTGTTGAAGGAGAGCTTAGATTACTTAATCAACAGAGACAAAGATGGAAGAGAAAAGAGGGAATGATGAATATCTTCCAGTTAAGTGCACTATTCACAGTAACACCCAGAATTGCCAACATGTCAGGATACTTTACCAAGTAACTGCTCCATGAAAGCTGGGTCTCATCAAATTTTCCCAAGGCCACATTGCCAGAGTGGAAAGAAAACTGGCCTGGGAACATTGAAACCCATATTCTAGTTGAGGCTCTTCTTACTTGGCTATATGATTTTCTCCAAATCCATTTACTCCTCTGCATCTTGGGTTCCTCACTTACAAAATGAGCTAATTTCAGCAAATGATCTGTAGAGTCCCTTCCAACACTGATATCTATAATGCTATGAATCTATAGTTAACTTCTGCTGGCTTTATCCAGTCTCCACATTGCCCACATATTTCTAATAGCATCTTAATTTCAAGAATATGAAAACAGTTTCATTGTCACTGAGTTTGCCCTATTTTTAAAGACATTTTAGAAACTATTCTCTGAGAGACCCCAGGTATTCCATGAGATGTGAATAGGGGTGCTATGAGAGGATGCTGATGCTAGCAATATTTTCTTCTCTAAAATAACAAATGGAATTATACATGATTTAAGGATTCTTGTATGTATAGCAATTTTTCCATGGGAAAATATTTTTAAAATCTTCTCTATTTTGCTACCCTAAAAAATAAGAATCCCCTTCACCTTAAAGGAAATCTCTAAAAAAATTCTCCAAGCAGCTAAAAGGCATTATACTTTACTAATCAATCGACTAACATTAATTAAGCACCTAATATGTGCCAGGAACTGTGCTATACTGAAAAGAATATTGAATTTGGAATGATATTAAATTCTAGCTCTGCTTCTTTCTACAGGGTCAGGATTCTATTGTTCAGTCATTCAATTATGTGGGAGTGACTCCATGAACCATACTGTCCATGGATTTGGGTTTTTTTTCTAATTTATTTATTTTTAAGTATTTTCCCAAGGTTATATGATTCATGTTCTCTTCCTCTCCTCTTCCCTTCCCCCTCCTGGAGCTGACAAGCAATTCCATTGGGTTATACATATATTATCACTTAAAACTTATTTCAATATTATTCATTTTTAAAATAATCTTTCAAAAGCAAAACCCCAAGTCCTATACCCATATAAACATGTGATAAATCATATGTTTTTCTTCTGCGTTTCTACTTCCACAGTTCTTTCTCTCGATATGAATAGCATTTTCTCATAAGTCCCTCAGGATTGTCCTGGATCATTGCATTGCTTTTAGTAGCAAAGTCTATTACATTCAATAATTCCATAATGTTTCAGTTACTGTGTATAGTGTTCTCCTGGTTCTGCTCATTTCACTCTGCATTAGTTCCATGGAGGTCTTCTCTATGGGTTATTTTTTTTTAATTTTTTTTTTTTAGAAAAATTTTTTCCATGATTCCATGATTCATGTTTTTACTCTCTCTCTCCCCAACAACACCTCCCTAGTAGCCAACACGCATTTCCAGGGTGGTCATTTAGAGTTTATTTCCCAATTCATGTCTGCATCAACGATGGGTTATTTTTTTTGACGAAGATACTGGGGTGGTTTGCCATTTCCTTCTCCAGGGGGTTGAGGCAAACAGAAATTAAGTGACTTGCCTAAATTCACACAGGTAGTAAGTATCTGAAGCTGGATTAGAACTTAGGTCTTCCTGATTCTAGGCCAAGTGCTGCATCTACTTGGCCACTTCACTGCCCCAAGAATCTGTTACTTATTATCAAAGTTGATACCATAGTGAGTTCCTTCAAGGAGCAATCAATAATTGATTGACACCATATCCTTCAGCCTCCTTTTCTTTCTGACTGGATGCCTGAAGGATTGTGTACCAAACTCCTCCCAATGCTTTCCTTTATTTAAGGCAGAAACTAGAATCTCAGCTTGTTAACATTTTTCATCTGTTGTTCTGCCTGCATTCAATTCCACAAAACAAGATGCTCCTGTCCTGGGTATCCCTAAGGTCTCCCCTTCAATCCTGCCCTAATTCCCTGCTTTCTTCTATGTGTTGTCTTCCCCTTTATCCTGAAAGCTCTTTGAGCATAGAGACTGTCTTTTTAAAAAAATTAACTGTATCCCCCAACAGTAGCACAGTGCCTGGCACATAATAGGTGCTTAATAAATGTTTAATATTGGATTGGATTGGATTGGAACCAGAAAGAGTTTCCAAGAGAGAGAATATGAATGGAAACCTTCTCTACGTCTGGAAGAGGGAGTAAGAATATAAAAATGTGATGTAAGAAAGAAATAAAGAAGGAAGTGGTGAAAAGGAACAGACTGAAGGTCTTCCTTCAAAAGGCAGAGATAGCCACTCTGAGAAGGAAGCAACAACTTGAGCATCAAGGAATGATGATGTGCATCCACAGATATACTTATGTCAACAAGCTTTTATTAAGTACCTACTGTGTTCAAGGTCTTGTTGCTAAGTTATGGAGGTACGAGAAAAAGTAAAAGCAGTCCTTGCCCTCAGGAAGCTTACATTCTAATGGGGAAGACAATATATACACAAATACGTAAAGAGGTCAATTCATCAAGGAGAATGTATTGTTCTATATTCCAAGCATTGTGGTAAGCACTGGAGATAAAAAGAAAAAGCAAAAACTATGCCTGCCCTTAAGGAGAATACAGTCTAATGGAGGTAGTAATATATATATATATATATATACATATATATATATGTATGTATTTTATACATCTATATATGTATACAAGATTCATAATAACTAATATTTATATAGCTTAAGATTGGTAAAACTCTTAACATTTTATCTTATTTGATAACAACTCTATGAGAAAGTGAGGAAAGGGCTATTATTATCCCCATTTTTTCAAATGAAGAAACTGAGGGAGACAAAGGTTAAGTGACTTTCCCAGACTTACACAGCTAATAAATGTCTGGGGATTATGGATCTTGACTCCATAGCTACCATTTTATCAGCTGCATCACTTAGCTGTTCCATGAACTACATATAAGAAAAGATGAAAGCTGGAAGGTAACCTTAGAGAGTAAGGCCCTAGCAGCTGAGAGGATCTAGAAAGGCCCCCTGCAGAAGATGACATTTGACATAGTCTTAAAGGAATTCAGAGAAACTAAATGGTATAAGGTGAGGAGAGAGTGCAGAAAATTTGCTAATTTGAGGAGGAAGAAAGCAATCATATTTCTTAAAAACATCAAAATGGTCCTTATGGGCAGGGACAACAAATATGGAAATAATCTTCCATTATACCTATAAGAATATGCCCCGAAGAAGCTGCATGAACCCAACCCTGGGCTAAGCATCTCCTTTTAGTCTTGGATCATCACAAGGATGACTTTTATGGTACAAGATGAAAAAAGATGACCTAAAAGGCTGGGTTCTATTTATAGTTCTATCATGAACTGAGAGGCTTTAAACAAATTAGTTAGTCTCTCCAAATCTCTTCTAGCTCTCTGTCTCCTCATCTGTAAAGCAAAAATAATAACTGCCCAACCAATCTAATAAGCCTGTAGTGAGGCTCTGATAATAATATCTTATCTTTGGCATTTTACAGTTTTGACAGCACTTTCCAGAAATATAACTTCATGTGATCAACTGAGATCATGCTGGACAAAAATATCTTGAAGGTCCTTTCTAGTACTAAAATGTTTCAAGTTTATGAATCTGTGAGATTTTGGCAATTAAACATATAAATGCTATGCAAAAGCTTGGTACTATCATGTTCATCATTATCATTATGATCCTTCCAACCTTCCCTTTGCCCAAGACTTTGCTAAAACTATACAACAACATCCATACCCTAATTCCTTGCAATTTACCGCTTGAACCAACAATCTGATGAGGAGAAAAGCAATGGTCAGGGTGAAGGAGATGATATAGTGGAAAGTACAATGGTCTTGGTGTGAAAGTCCTATGCCTAGATGTGAAACCTGGCTCTGTCACTTACTGGCTCCATGACCTTGACCAGCTTGCTCACATCCATAGGTCTCAAGGTCTTCATCCACAAAAAAGAAAAATCTGGACTAGATAAATGCAAAAATTCCTTTCCAGGTATGATGTTTTGGGTTAAAGAAAGGTAAGTAAGGAAGATGATTTTTCACTGAAAACAATCTTACAGAGCCGCAACTAGTATCTTTGGAGGGATCTTAAAGCCTTACCTGACATTATCCCAGGATGGTTGCCTGTTGCCAAGCTGTATCTCCAAAGTTTGCCAGGATTAGATGAGAGTACATGGGGAAGGGGTACCACTTTTCTCAATACAGGATTGAATAGCTTATATTTTTATAGTATATTAGAGCTTACAAAGCACTTTCCTTACAAGCTTAGGAAGCAAGTAATGTAATATTATTATCTTTTTTTTCAGCTGCGGAAACTCAGGCCAAAAAAGTTAAGTGACTTGCCCAAAGTCACAGCATTATAGAAAGCATGATCTTGGACCTGTCACTTTAACTTCTCTGGGCCCCATGAGGCTGGCAGAGAAGGACCTTTTTAAATGGCAGCATATATCTAAAACCAAAAATTAGTATTATATGTGATGGGAAAATACTAGATTTTTTTTTTACAAAAAGTTAAGCAAGGAGGTTGTTTCCCCACTATTGACAGTTCTAGAGATGCTAGTGATCATGGTAAGACTAGAAAAAAAGTAAGAGTAAAAACATAGCAAGAGGAAGCAAAATTACCATCATTTTCAGACAAGATGGCAGTTTACCTAAAAAAACTTTAAAGAATCATCAAAGAAATGCACTTCAAGGAAATGAAGTAATTAATTCCTTCAGTGAAGTAGCAGGTTACAAAATAGACTCACAAAAACAATGGCATTTCTATAAAGCAAAAACAAAATCCAGGAGCAAATAATAAAAATGGAAACTTCATTTAAAATAATTTTAAATTTAATAAAACATGTCAGATGTAATCTATCAAAGCATACTCAAGATTTGTATAGATACAATTATTAAACATTATTTAAATAAACAAAGAATGACAGTTAGTTGGAGGGTTTTTAGTGCTCATGAGCAAGTTGCACCAACAAAACAAAAATTATAATATTATCTAAATTAACAGATTTGGTGCTATATCAGACAAACTACTGAAGGATACTTTATACAATTAGACAAAATAGTAACAATTCATTTGAAAAAACAAAGGATCTGAATCACAAGGCAAATAATGGGGGGAAACACTTCAAAAGCAATAATCAACAAAATTATTTGGTTAAAAAGATAGAAAATTAAAGGAGCGAAGCTGGGTAAATAAGCAAGACTAACAAAATGAACTTGATAACTTTGTTCAATTAACTTAAACCACCAATTATTTCCAGATGTTCTTATTTGACAAGAACTATGAAGAAAACTGGGAAATATTTTGGAAAGACAAATAGTTTGAGACCCACATTTTATACACATCCCACAATGAGCCCCAAATGAATCTGAACAGTAAAAGTTACACTATAAAAATATTTGAGGAGAATCAAATTGGGTACCTTTCACGGATATGTTGCTAAGGGGAATTTTCTTAAACTAACAAGGGATAGAGATGATCACAAAAGATAAAACAGGTGAGTCTGATTTCATATTTCATATGAACAAAATCAATTCAACTAGGATAAGAAGGAATGTGTCAAATGAATAAAAATTTTTGCATCAAATACTTCTGATAAGGCTCAATATCCATGAGATATAAAGAAATAACCCAAATACATCAGACCATGAGCCATTCCCCCAACTGACAAATGGAAAAATTATATGAAAAACAAAACAAAAAAGGTCTCAAAAGAATAAAAAACTATTAACAATTACATGAAAGACTGTTATAAATCACTAATAAAAAGAGAAATGCAAATTGAAATAACACCAAAGATTTCCCTTTTAACTCATAAAATGGTAAAAATGACAAAAGATAGAAGAGTCAGTATTTGAGAGGTTTGGAAAAATAGGCACATAGTGTATTCTGTAAATGAATCCAACCACTCTGGAAAGCAATTTGGAATTATGTGAAAAGAGCAACTAGTTTCCATATCCATTGATCCAAAAGTCCCACTGCTTCCATATGATCCAATGAAGTCAAAGATATTAAGAAAGATCCAATATCAGAAAAGGGGCCATCTAGCACTGGTTAAAGGAAGAAGAGATCAGGAATGTAGCTGCTACTCTCTGCTGAAGGGTAATGAAACAGCCATATGTCAACCTGATATATGAGGGCTACTGTCTTCTTGGGCTGTGTATCCAAGATTGGATGAAGAGACTCTTGAGACATATTGAACCAGACAACTACTACCCACTAATGGTGTGTCATGGGGGAACAAATGATACCATCAGAAGGCTCTTAGGTATTATGGAATGATAAAGTGATGGGCAAGAAATTGAGGACCTTAGTTGGTGTTTCATCATTGCTATCTTCGAGTAAAAGTAGAGCTAGAAAAAGGAAGTTTTGAGAGTTGAATAGCTAGCTAAGAAGATGGTGTCTTAAGCAACTCTGAAAGTCTTAGACATTCTGACCAACATAATGACCAATTATGATTCCAGAAGATTCATGATGATATATTGAACCATCTTCTGACAGAGAGATGATGTACTTAGAATATAGGTTGAGACATTTTTCTGGACATGGTCAATGAGGAAATTTGTTTTGTTCCACTATATATGTTTGGGAAAAAATGTTTTTCTTTTTTTTCAATGATGGGGGAAGGAAGAAAAGGTGGATTTTTGTTGATTGAAAAAACGAATATTTTAAAAAAAGATGGCATCTCAGAATGAGAGTGATATTTCTGTTCTGTGCCAAAAGTGGAGCATCTGGTAAATTTAAAAATTCCACAATTTCTTACCTTCTGTCTTAGAATTGATACTAAGTATTGGTTCCAAGGCAGAAGATCAGGAAGTGCAATGAGGGTTAAATGATTTATCTAAGGTCACACAGCTAGGAAGTGTCTGAGTCTAGATTTAAACTCAAGGCCTCCCATCTCTAGGCCTGGCTCTGTATCCACTGAGCCACCCTAGCTGCTCCCATCTGGTAAATTCTTGGACATTGTTTGGTCCATAGTAGGTATGTATTAAGTGATTGTTGTTTGAGGGATGGCTATGCCTTAATAATTTTACTCTTTTAACAATGGAGTACGTGAAGTAGAAGCCACACTAAAGTGGTCATTGCCTTAGAGATCATCAGATAAAAGGAATACAAAGCACTGTCTAACCCTCACTTAGGTCCTGGGACTTCAAAAAGAGTGAACTTCAAAGCATTCAGAGAAAGGATAGTTAGAATAGTTTAGACTAAAATCTTCTTAGAATTCAGCTTAGGAAAGACAGAAAATTCTCCAGATTGAAATTCTTGAAGATAAAAAGAGGAACCAGTGAAAGGACATGAGAGGAAAAGGAAGAATTACCTAAAGAGATCGATGTGGATACACTGGGCATTCATCAACAAATATAGATTTTTATAAAGACACATGCAGAAGGAAAGCAAGGATGAATATAGAAGCTAGGTCTCTTCTAGAGAAAATAATGTCAGGAGCACTAGAGCTCAGCATAAGCTAAAGCTTTAGCGATGATCACTAACTAAGGATAACAAAAAAGACATAAAGTTATGTTGGCAATAAAAGGAAAATAAAAAAACCAATAGACCTACTAGTTGGGAGCCTTCTACTCTTCAGTGCTTAGAGGTAGATAGGACAGTTATAATAGATGAGGAAAAGACAGAACTACTCAATATTCTTTTGCTTCTACAGTCTGTACCAAGGAGCAATGCTTGTGGAATGGAATAGAATAAAATGATGGAACAAAAATGTTAACAGGAAATTGAAAATCAAAATGAGCGACAGTGGTCCTAGCTGCCCCCTCAAGGAGTTCAAATCACCAGGTCAAGCAAAACTGTCCCAGTGTAGTGAAAGAATTGGTAGGTGTGATTACTGTGTCATTGCATCAGAAAACTTAGTAATGCAATGATTTTTTAAAAGAAATTAGGGAGGAGAAGAGCCAGAGGCCTAGAGAAGGGCAAATGTTATCTTGATTTTTTTAAAAAAAGGGGAGTAGGTAGGTGTCTCAATGGATAGAGAACCAGGCCTGGAGATGGAAGGTCTCATGTTCAAACGTTGTGTGACCTTGGGCAAGAAACTAAACCTCATTTGCCTAGCTATTGCCACTCTTTTGCCTTTGAACTAATACTTAGTATCAGTTCTAGAATAGAAGGTAAGAGTTGTTTTGTTTTGTTTTTAAGTTGAGTCTGAAATTTATAGGTTGATTTTGATTACTGGTGATGTTTTTCCATATGTTTCTAAAAAACAATTTAAAAGCATTGCATTAACCTCCTATTTGTTCCCCCTGAATCCTTGCATTGGATTCTCCTCTTTCCAGTCAATGCATTTTCCACACAGCTGCCAAATTGATTTTCCTACATACAGGCCTAGTAGCCATGTCACTTCCCTGCTCAAGAAGCACCAGTGGCTTCCCATTGTCCTTAGTGTGAATTGCAAATTACTCTGACCATTAAAGCCCTTCAGTATAGGGTTTCCAGTTCTTTTTTTCCAAGCTGATTCCACATTACTCACTCCTCCATGTACTCCCCCTTATTCTGCCTTATAAACAGCTTGCTATTTATGAATGCTTTATAAATAACTGACCTATTTGCTCCTTTCTATACATGTCATTCCATCTCCCATCTTAGTGACTTTTCACAGCTTTCTTTCTCATTACTAGAATATTTTCTCTCTCCATCCTCCATTTCTTGGGATCCTCAGTTCCCTTTAAGTCTTAGTTTAAATGGCACCTCCTTCAAGAGACCTTTCTTGATTTCCTCATTTTTTAGTTTCCACCCTCACACTTACAGTGTGTTTATTGTACATTTTATAAGTATCCTGTATTTATTTATCTATTAACATGTTGTACTCTGCTAGTAGAATGTAAGCTGTTTAAGGGCAAGGAACTGTCTCTATTTCATCTTTGTATTTCTAGCACCTAGCACAGTTCATGTCACATAGTGAACACTTAATAAATGCTTATTTCATTAATGCCTACAACACATGCCCAAGTCTTCCATATCCTTTAAAAAAACACAGTATTTATTGTTTTTTTACCTAAACCAGGAAGAGCAAAAACAGAGAAAGAAAACTATATGCCAATTTCCATAATGAATACTGATGCAAAAACTTGAAATAAAATATAAGCAAGATTATAGCAATATATCATACAGATCATACACTATGACAAGGAAGGATTCATATCAAGAATGCAGAACTGGTTCAACATTAGGAAAACTGTCAGCATAATTGATCACGTCATTAACAAAACCAACAGAAATCACAGGATTATCTCAATCCATATTATTAAAAAAGCTTTTGACAAAATACAACACTCATTCCTATTAAAAATGTTAGAAAGCACAGGAAAAATAGTTTTCTTTCAAATAAGTTGTATCTATCTGAAAACCATCAGCAAACTTTATATGTAATGAGGTTCAGAGGTGAAGCAAGGATGCCCGTTATCACCACTATTATTCAACATTGTACTGAAAATACTACCATATATAAGAAAAGGAAAAGAAATGGAATTAAAATAGGGAATGAGGAAATTCAACTATTATTCTTTGCAAATGGTATGATTTCATACTTTGAGAATCCTAGAGATTCAATAAAAAACTAGTTGAAATAATTAACAATTTTAGCAGATTTTCAGGATATAAATTAACTTACATTAATCATCAATATTTTCATATATTAATAACAAAGCCCAACAGCAGGAGATAGAAAGAGAAATTTAATTTAAAAGAATTCTAGACAATAAAAATACTTGGAAGTCTCCTTGCTAAGACAAACACAGGAACTACATAAACACAATTAAAAAACACTTTCCACACAAATAAAGTCAGATCTAAATGACTGGAAAATATTAATTGTTCATAGGTGGGCCAAGTAAATATAACAAAAGTGACAAATCTACCTGAATTAATTTGTTTAGTTAGCGCCATACCAATCAAACTAACAAAAATTATTTTAAGAGATAGAAAAAATAATAAAGTTCAAGAATATCAAGGGAATCAGTGAAAAAATGTGAAGAAAGGTGGTCTAGCTTTACCAGATCTCAAATTGTATTACAAAATAGTAATCATCAAACTAGTTTATGCTGGTTAAGAAATAGAGTAGTGGATCAGTGGAATAGATTGGGTACACAATGCACACCAGTAAATGAGTATTGTAATCTAGCATTTGATAAGTCCAAAATATTTGGGACAAGAACTCATTATTTGGCAAAAATACTACTAGTACAACTGGAAATCACTTTGGCAGATATTAGGTTAGCCAACATCTCACACCATACACTATATACCATATAAGTTAAAAATAGCTAACATATAGATAGAAAGGGTGATATCATAAGCAAATTAGGGAACATGGGATAGATTACCTGTCAGATCTATAGATAAGGAAAGAATTTATGACCAAATAAGAGAGAGAGAGCATTATGAGATGTAAAATGGGATGATTCTTATTTCTTGTCTTTGCATGGTCCCTCTCATGAACTCCCTCCTTATCACATCTTAGAACTCCTAGTTACCTTAAGTGCTTAGTTACTACACAGTTAATTTTTAGCCTCCTTCCAATGATCATGAATTCCTTTATCTGTTTACCTGTTGTGAGGGTAAGAACAGTTTCTTGTTTTTGCCTCTCCCCAACCCTTACAGTGCCTGGAAGAGCAACTAGCCCAAAGGAAGCTATTATTAATATAAACTTTTAAAAACTGATTTGGCCTAGAAAGTCAGAAATAGGAGCAATGAGTGGAAAATTCTGTTTTCCACTAGGTAGTTTTAGTTTTGATACATAATCATTGGAGATATCCAAATAAGTTGCCTTTTAGGATTCCTTATTTCTTTCAAAGCTTAGCTCAAAGACTACCTCTTACAAAAGGCTTTTTGAGATGCTGGGTCAGTAGCCAGGGGGCCCCTCACAAAAATCATCTGGTATTTATTTTGTTTATAGGGTGTCCCCAAAATCTTAGTGCTATTTTAGACTTGAGTAACTTTAGAACTCTAAATGCTAAAAACTGACCACAAAGGGGGCAGCTGGGTAGCTCAGTGGATTGAGAGCCAGGCCTAGAGACAGGAGGTCCTAGGTTCAAATCTGGCCTCAGGCACTTCCTAGCTGTGTGACCCTGGGCAAGTCACTTGACCCCTATTGCCTACCCTTACCACTCTTCTGCCTTGAAGCCAATAAACAGTAAGGTAAGGGTTTAAAAAAAAAGAATACCACAAAAATTAGGTAATGAAGAGAAGACTAAAAAAAATAATAATAATAAAAGATGCTTGATAGTTAATTGGTCAATTGATCATGAAGTAGAGGGATTACCTAATATTGGAGAGAAGTCATTGGGCAAAGCTGGATAATCACTTTAGAGATGATATAAGGGAAATTCCTATTCAGATAAGGATTGTATCAAATGATCTCTGAGGACTCTTCCAGTGCTGATAATCTATGATTCTGAGTGACTGTTCATCAGTCAATCAATAAGCATTTATAAGACACTATGTGGTAGAAACTGTGCTACAGGATGGCCTTTAAGATGCTTTTCATCTCTAAATATTATGTTTATACTTCTGCAACCCTGGGTGAGTCATTGCATCTCAGTTTCCTCATCTATTTAATAAAGAGATCTGACTAGATCATTTTTAAGGCTCCCTCTATCTCTAAATCTTAAAATCCTTTGGTTTTTCCAAGGTATGTAAATCCCTAAAATATTGTGGGGCCCAAGTCACTCTGTTGTAGGTATGTGAGGGAGGTCCAGTTCTTTTTCCGTTTCTGTCCCCAGCAGAGGACAATGAAGTCAAATACCTTTCCAGGGTAGGGCTGGTCCAGCCCATACTGTGTCAGCTCTGGCTCAAAGTGATCTCCTTGAGGAGTGTTAATGATTCCAACTGACTCCCCACTAAGTTTGGGGCTTCAGAAGTTGAGTTCCACAGAGGATAACTCTAAGGATGCTCAGATCTCTTCTCTCTCTCGATGGAAGTGCCAAAATGATTTTATTAATATCTTCTTTCCCATCCCGCCCCCTTCTTCCCTTCTCTCCCTCCCTGCCTTTCCCCACAACCCCCAGCTGCTTTCTTGCTTAAATGTTCAGGAAACTTCATAAAGTCTCTTCCAAACACTTCGTGGGCTGATCAAACACTATAGTCAAACTGGCACAGAGAAGGAGCTGAGCAAAGCCTGGGCACAGGAAGAAAGTGTAATACACCAGTCATTCTCCCACCTCCTGGAAGACAGAAGGTCTCATGAATTAGCTGCCTAGGAGAGAATTTATCAGAGGGTCTCAGTGTGCTCAAGATTTTTCATCTTACAAAAAAAATTGCTGCCAATGGACATGACAAGGATACAACCTGGCTGGTGCTCGACTTCATTTTAAAAATTCTCTAGGGGGAGAAGTTTCTTGGGAAAGAAACCACACTAATAACGTTTGTTTCTCTGAGTTCCAAGTGACAGATGCCATTTGAATTAATTGTTCTAATAGAACAGCCAGGTAGAAAGAGGTTGATAATATCCTCCATTTTCACCAGAAAACCCTATTAGTGTTATTGTTTAGGGGCAGGAAAAACTGCTTTCTGGAGGGATGTTGGATGTGCCCTGTGTGGAGGCCTTGTAATGTCCCCATGGGATGAATTCTAGCCCTTTTGGGAGAGATGGTATTGCTTAGTGTATAAAATATAGGATTTTGTGTAAAGAAGACCTGAGTTCAAATCTCTCCACAGATATTAACTGACTGTGTAATTTCAGGCACTTAAACTCTCTAAGTTTTAGTTTACTCATTTGTAGAATGGTAATAAAAATTACATTTAACTCTTCTAGAATTTTTATGAGAATCAAATGAAATAATATATCAAAACTCTTTACAAAACATAAAGCACTATATAAGTTTTAACTATTACTAGGGTCTATTATTATACTGAGAGAGCTTGAATAAAGGACAATATTTATCATCTGAAAATGGCAGTCTTTGAGCCTTAGTCACAATTTTGGAGTCTAGCCAACTATGAACCTGAAGGAAAATGGAGGAAACTTCCCTCTCCATTCTCAAATCCCCTGTATGGCAATGAAATAACTCTTCATCTGGAGTATGCAGGGTATGCCAGGTTTCTTGATGGTCATATGTCTCTTCTAGAAACAAAAATAACCCCTAACTAACATCTTGATCCTCATGCTATGTAAGAAAGTGGAGCTGGGCAAGTTTAGCAGTAATAAAGATTGGCTGCCCCTCAGAAATATATATGAACCTGAGTAGAGGAGAGACAGTGAGAGGCATGGAGGTAGAAGTCAGGGGAAATCTTTCTCTCCTCTTCAGGTCTATGGAATATGCACTTCTGAAAATACATCCAGGGGCAGTGCCCCTCTCAGTACTCACCTGGCACCCTCAATTCCACTCATGGGAGATCATTCTGGGCTCATATCCTTCTTCCTCCTTGCAATATCCTCCCCTTTCTTCTTAGCCTTTCCAAGTCTTCTAAGGCCAAATTCAAGTCCTCCATGTTAAATAAAGCCTTCCTTGAGCATTCTAGGCCATGTGGGCTTTCTATCTCTTCTGAACTCATCAGAACACACTGTCTTGTGGACATAGAATCTTAAGACTGGTATTGAGTCATTGGGTCCTGAACTATAAGGGATGATAGAGATAATCTAATCCAACTCCTTAATTTGACAGACAAGGAAACTGAGGCTCAAAGATGAGAAGTGACTTCTTTAAGCTCATGCTATGTTAAACTCCTAGGTTTGGGCTCTTTGTATTGTTATTTAATTAACATATTCCTAAGAGCACTATATTCAGAGAGGTGTCCAAAAACAAGGGAGATCATGGTCCCATTACTCCTGAAATAGCTAAACCACATCTGGAATTGTGTAGGGGCCACATATTAAAAAAAAACATGAGCTAAACTGGGTTTTTACCATCAGGATAGTAAAAAAAGACTTGATAGACTGTTCCACAGGAAGATGGGTTGAAGGAATTAAGAATGTTTAGCTTATAGAAAGGAGTACTTAGCAGGGGAATATGATAGATGTCTTCAAGTATTTGAAGGCTTGTCATCTGAAAGACAGATTAGACATATTTTACTAAGCCCCAGAGGGCAGAACTAGAAGCAACAGATTGTAGAAAGACATATTTAAGCTCAATGAGAAAAAAATCTTCCTAAAATTGGAGTGCTACAAAAGAAAATGGGCAGTCTTAGGAGGAAGGAGTGGCATCACTGGAAATCTTTCAGTAGAAACTGGATGATCATTTGCTAGGGCACCTTCAGAAGTGCTTCCCACTTAGATTGCATTTGCATTAGATGGCCTCCAGGGTCACTTCAAACTCTGAAATTATAGAATTCTAGCTAGGAGCAATTTTTGTTCTTACAAGGGACATCAAGCAACCTAACCAAAACCTACAAACTGTAGTTGAGAAAGCATTTTGTTGCCATTCTCTGTGATTTTACTTTTCTTATCTGGAAAATGGGAATCTTTGAACCTTAGTCACAGTTTTGGAGACTAGCCATCTACAGGCATGAAGGAAAATGGAGGAAATCTCTGTCTCCTTTCTCAAGTCCCTTATATGGCTCCTTGTTACTTAATGATCATATGCCTCTCCCAAGAATAAAAGTTGCCCCTATCTTTTGTCTTGATCTTCATGCTATATAAGAAAGTGGAGCAAATTTACAAGTAAGAAAGATTGGCTGTTGAGAATGGAAACAGAGATTTCCTCTATCTCTTATCATGCCTGTAGATAGCTAATCTCCAACACTGTGACTAAGGTTCAAAGATTTCCATTTTCCAGATGAAATCTAGGACTTTCAATTCCTATATGTAGGTCCTATATTCCCATCAAAGACATTGGATTTAGCATCAAGAGAATGAATCTATGAACAAACAAGACATAAGGAATATCACAAGAAATAAAATGAATATTTTTTATTATATTGAATTTAAAAGTTTTTGTACAAACAAAACAAATGTAGCCAAGATTAGAAAGAAAACAAATTGGGGAAATTTTTTATAACAAATTTCTCTGATAAAGGTCTTTTTTCTCAAGTACATAGAGAATTAAGTCAAATTTATAAGAATACCAATCACTTCCCAGTTGATAAATGGCCAAAGGATATGAACAAGCAGTGTTCAGATGAAGAAATCAAAGCTATCAATAATCATATAAAATATTTTAAGTCACTCTTGATTAGAGAAATGCAAATTAAAACCACTCTGAGGTACCACCTTACATCTATCAGACTGGCCAATATGACTGTAAAGGAAAGTGATAAATATTGGAGGGGATATGGCAAAATTGTGACACTGATGCATTGTTTGTGAAGTTGTGAACTGATCCAAACATTATGGAGGGCAATTTGGAACTATGTTTAGTGGGCCATAAAATTGTGCATACCCTTTGATACAGGAATAATAACACTGTATCCCAAAGAGGTAAAAAAAGGGAAAAGACCTATTTGTACAAAAATATTTAGAGTAGTACATAAGAATATTTTGTAGTGGCAAAGAATTGGAAATTGAGTGGATGTTCATTGATTGAGGAATGGCTGAACAAATTGTGGCATATGATGGTGATGAAATACTATTATGCTGTAAGAGATGCTGAACAGGATGATTTCAGGAAAACCTGGAAAGACCTACATGAATTAATGCAGAGTGAAATAAGTAGGTCTGGGAGAACTTTGTACACAGTAATAGGAATATTGTATGATGATCAACTGTGAAAGACTTAGTTGCTTTCAGCAACAGAGTGGTTCAAGACAATTCTGAAGGACTACTGACAAGGAATGCTATCCATCTTCAAAGAAAGAACTGTTGGAGTTGGAATGCACATCAAAATATACGATTTTTGCTTTAATTTATTTGTGTTTTTTATTTTGAGGCTTTGGTTTTATATGAGTATTCTTTAACAACAATGAACAAATATGGAAGTACATGTATAACCCAACTCAAACTCAGATCTCCAGGAAAGGGGAGGAAAAGAAAGAAGGGAGACTATTTAGATCTTATAACTTCAGAAAAAGTACATGGAAAATTATAATATGTAATTGGGAAAATAAAATGTCTTAAAAAATAAATCCTTGAAGGGGCAGCTGGGTAGCTCAGTGGAGTGAGAGTCAGGCCTAGAGACAGGAGGTCCTAGGTTCAAACCCGGCCTCAGCCACATCCCAGCTGTGTGACCCTGGGCAAGTCACTTGACCCCCATTGCCCACCCTTACCAATCTTCCACCTATGAGACAATACACCGAAGTACAAGGGTTAAAAAAAAGCATCACTTTAAAAAAAAATAAATCCTTGGTTCCTTATTCTGAAAAAAGAAAAGGAGAGAATTAATCACTCCAGCTCTGAAACCTGATAGCTGTGTGACCAAAGGTAAGTCTCTTTATCTTCCTGGCCCTCAGCTTCTTCATTTGTATTGTATACAATAATATTATCAATTTCATGCAGTTGTTGTGATGGAAGTCTTTTGTAAACCCTAAGATACTATGCAAATGGAAGTTATCAATGTTATTATTTTACACATTGAGTTCTATGAAGGCAGAAGTTACATTTCATGCTTCTTTGTGTCTTTTGCGGTGGATTCACAATGCATGTTTTGGATGAATGGATGCATATGGGAAGGTAAGATTTCTCTTAGTATGCTGCCTGCCTACCCTATAAAGATGATCTAACATAGAAGAAGACGAGCCTTGGGGGGTTTTGCTTTACCTATGAAAAACCCAGTATTTGGTTTTGGCTTTGTCTTCTTTTCTTTTGATACACCTGGGAGTGTGAATAAAGTTATCTTCTAGATATTCCTGGCCAATGAGTCTGCACTGGGGTGCCCTGCTGCTGCTCCTGTGGCTGATTTGGGGGTGGGGAGAGAAGTGAGCAGGTGCTTGGAGGGAAAAGCTGTTTTTCTGTGAAATGAGAGAAAAGGGTCCTCTTGGGAAATGGGAATATAGCAGATCTCAATTCAGGAGTCAATTCCATTGGAACTAGGCATTGTAGACACTTAATAAATGTTTGTTGAATTGCACTGCATTGTGGGAGAATGGATCCCAGGTGCTTAAGGCATCTGTTTTTCCTCTGCTGATGCAGTATAGATGGGGCATATGTCACACCATCTATCAGATTTTAAGTTCCTTGAGGGCAGGGGCTGCATAATTTGTCTTTTTATCCCCTATTTCATTGAAAAATGAACACTAAATGTTGGTGGAATTGGATTGAATTATTGAACATAAAACCATCTCCTATGCCATCATTCCCTCTCTGCAAAGAAGTCAGTGAATTTTGTTGTGGTAGAAGTTTGAAGTCTTCAATCTCACACAGAAGGCTGTCTTTAGAACACTAAAGCAGTCTTTTTCTAGATGGGGTGAGTCCTCGTGTCAAGGCAAAGTTGAAAACAGATGATTACCTGAAAGGTCTGGAGTCAGGAAGACCTCAGTTCAAAGCTTGCCTTAGGTACTTAATAGCTATGTGATTGAATAAGTCACTTAACTTCTACCTGCCTCAGATTCCACCTCTGTAAAATGGGGGATAATAATAGCACCTACCTCCTAGGATTGCTGTAAGGATAAAATAATATTTGTAAATTTTTTTAATGAAGAGAGCTATGTAAATGGCAGCTACTACTATTAGGTTATATAATACATGGAAAACTGAATAGGTATCAGGAAAACTGGATTATGTAATGATTGAAATTGTCTAGATAGTATGTCTTAATTTTAAAATAATTTACTATTAACTGATCAAGACATACTACTTATAGTCAAATGATTCTCCCAACAATCAAAAGACAAGGGAAACTACTGGCCTAGGTACTTAAATACATTTTGGGGAGCTCATTTTTCAGGTTTTCCCTTGAACATCCCAAGACCTTTCTTTTCTTTTGTTTAAAACCCTTACCTTCCATCTTGGAATCAATACTATGTATTGGTTCCAAGGCAGAAGAGTGGTAAGGGCTAGGGAATGGGGCTCAAGTGACTTACCCAGGGTCACACAGCTGGGAAGTATCTGAGGCCAGATTTGAACCTAGGACCTCCCGTCTCTAGGCCTAGCTCTCAATACACTCAGCCACCCAGCTGCCCACCCCCAGACATTTCTAATTGGTAATCAGCTAATTAGGATGCAGTCCAGCAAAGCCTCAGCCTTTACACACACTGACAGGTGAAGTTTTGCACATTTATTGGAAAAGTATCACTGTAGAACATTTCTGTTAGTCAGAATCTGTGAAAGGATCACATTTTTAAGGACAAAGAAAAATGTAAAAATCTATAGGTCCATCAGGAATTCTCCATAATAGGCAAAAAATTATTTTGGGCCTTTGTAATCCAGGACCCTGATGTAAAAATAAATCAGTATATGAAAATAAATTCTCACAATCCAAATCCCAGTTTTGACAGTTAAAGTTACTTATAGCATAGGTCATCATGGGATTTAAGTCTGGAAGAGACTTTGGAAGTCCTCTAGTCATATACCTTCAATTTTCATAAAGGGATACTGAGGTCTTGAGGGGAAAAGTGGTTTGCCTAGCCTCACTGGAATCCTATCAAGTACTGGAAATAGGATTTGAACCCAAGACTTCTGACTCAAAATCTAATACTCTTCTTCATATGAGACATACAACCTCAGTTTCCTCATCTGTGAAATAAGGGTACTGGCAAGATGATGTTGAAGATTCTTGGAGAGATTCCAGAAATCTTCCTGTCCTTATACCTAAGTCTCCCACTCCAAGGCAATAACACTCTAAATCCAAAAATCTCCATGCCCTGGGGTTGTTCAGTTCCAGGTGCAGACTTCCTCATCAGGGCCAACAGGAACAGCTTTACAAGACTAAATTAGAAGCCAGGTCCCTTCCAGATCACCCAGGCACGAAAGCTAAAGAGTCTGTAGAAACCAGTCACTGAGAGCTGGCACCCTTCCCCACATTGAGCTCAGTCAGAAAGCACGTTTGTGCACATTACATAAATATATTTAAAATGGAGCACTTAAAAATCCTGTTACTGTGCCCAAATGCAGCCCCCGTTTGAAAATCTAAGTAGCTCTAATTTGTTGGCCGGCTGAGATATGGATAAGTTTCTGCAGTCAGTGAATTTTCCATCAAAGCTGATGAGCAGGAAACCCCTGTGGTTTCTGGAAAAAAGTCAGTCAGAAAGGGTCTGGGGAAGGAAAAGGAGAGAGGGTTCTTCAGAATATTTTTCCCCAAAGTTAGCTCATTTGACCTTGGACTATAGTCCTTGGGGTGCCCAGATGAGCCAGACTCTATGATAGTGGGTTGGAGAAGGGGTGGTAGACAGTAACAACTTTCTAATTAACTAGGAAAGAATTACTACCAGAATATGGAAAGGCGGTAGAAAATAAAATGATTTATTGGCTATTCCAGAGGTGTTCCAAACAGAATCTCTAAATGCTAGCTGCCATAGAGGCAGTTCTTCAGGGCCCCTCCTAGTGATTATCAATGAACTAGAGAATGAATCCCTGTGTTGGGAAAAAATGATGGACAGAATCCACTCTGGAACCTTGATAGTAGAGACAGTTACACGTAAGTACTCCCTTCTAGACCCATATTCCAGAGGCATCGCTGACTTATCCTTTTCTGGTTCCAGAACTATGGAATCAACAGGTAATACCAGAGAAGGTCATGGAATTTTAGAGCTAGAGGGAACCTTAGGGAACATCTATCTTACTCCCTTTATTTCACAGATGAAGAAACTCCAGCAAAGGAACTCTCCCAAGGTCACCCGGCTAGTACGTCAGAGCATGGACTAGAAGCCCAGTCACCAAAGTCCCCTATTCTCTACATCATGCATTATTATCTCAATCAGTTTCCATTACTGCCTGAACAACCTTTGTGTGTAGAGCCCTGCTCTGAGTGGAACACAGAGAAGGAGGAAGGAATGCAAAGGTAATTTCCTCAGACAAATAGGAAAGAGTGTCATACACATGAAAAAAATACAAATATACACAAGGAGTTTAGGCAAAGATTGATAAACTATCCAAGCGTGTATGAAAACTGCTTCTATGGCTCATAGTTTGCCACATATTTTATTATTATTTTTGCAACAACATTGTGAGGCAGGTGGTACAAATACCACCATCCTCATTTTACAAGTTAGGAAAATGAAGCTCATAGATTTTAAGATTAGTCAACACCATCACACAGTGGCAAAACCTGAACCAGAATCCAGACCTTTTGACTCTCTGTTCTGTGATCTTTCAAAAACATTAAGATTTGGCCTCAGCCACTTCTCAGCTGTGTGACCCTGGGCAAGTCACTTGACCCCCATTGCCTACCCTTACCACTCTTCTGCCTTGGAGCCAATACACAGTATTGACTCCAAGACGGAAGGTAAGGGTTAAAAAAACAAAAACAAAAACATTAAGATTACCTCATTAGTGCTTTTAAAGTCAGAGGGCAAAAGGTATGATCTGACCAGAGATGAAGGGGGTTTGTCAAGGAAGGAAAGGCTGAGGGCTTGGAGGCTAATTAAATAGCCAAAACTGGTGGAGATTTCTTACTTTCTTGTTGGACTTGCAATAACTATCTGAGCTCACCAGATATTTCCTTGTGCTTTTTGTCTCTTCAAGAGATTGGGAGCTGTCCAAGGTCAGTGGCCCTATCTCATATCATCTATATTTCCCCAATGTACCCAGTAATTTCAGGTTACAAATTCTAGGGGAAGGAGAGGGATGAATGAATGTAGCAGCGATGTGGCATTGAAGTGAGAATCACATAAACAGAAATGGTATAAAAATCTTGCTGGATTGTGCAATGTATGGGTAGCAATTCCATACTCAAATAAGAAAAACATTGCAATCAATATATCCTGAGTGGCAGTTGAGTGCAACTGCAGACTGACTAACATTTGTATAGTTCTGTAAGGATTGCAAAATGCTTTTTTTATTTAAAATTTTTATTTTCAGTTCCAAATTCTCTCCCTTTCTCTATCCCTCCCCCCACCTATTGAGAAGGCAAGGAATATGATACCCATTATACATAAGAAACCATACAAAACATCTCTATGTTTGATATGCTGGGGTGGGGGGGAGGAAGAAAAATAAAGAGGAAAAATATGCTTCAATTTGCACTCAGAGTCCATTAGTTCTTTATATGGAAGTAGGTAACATTTCAAAGTGCTTTTCACATTATTTGACCCTCATAACAACTCTCAGGAGTAGGTGGTATTATTATCCCCATTTTACACATAAAGAAGCTAATACTCAAAGGGCTTAAGTGATTTGTCCAAAGACACACAGCTAGTAAGTGTCTGAAGTGGTAGGATTCAAACACAGGACTTCTTGACTCCATATATAGTATGTTATCCTCTAAACTCTGTGGCCACTATTGAGGGTGCACAGAACTGTGGAAATCTTTGGTTTGGGGCAAGGCACTTAAATGCTCTCCTTCATAAAAACAGGGACAATAATTATAACCTCTCTGAAAGCAGGGGCTGAACCAAGTGATCTCTTAAAGTTCCTTCAAGTTCTATGACCTATTTCTATGACACAGAGCTGGACATATAACAAGTGCTCAAGAAATGTTACCGGCTGACTAATTTTAACCCTCATCCCAATTCTCCAAACATCTACTCACGAAACCTTAAACTATCTAACCAGCCACCCCCTTTTGCCTCTTTCCAGCCTTCCCCCATCATTCTGTCAATATGAAATTTTCTCATCAAAGGCAAAGCCACTGTGGCTCTTGGGGAATAACCCACCAACTAGCCTCCCAAGCTGGGCCAACTCTTGTCAAGATTTTCTTCCAGCTGGTGAGCTGGCACCTGGGAGCACTGTGAGGCTGGTGATTTCCAGGCAATCAAACCTACTCCTTAGAGCTTCCAGCTAGGCCCTAGCAAAGACAGCTTCAAAGGATGTGCATATTTATGGTAAACTCCTTCTTCAAATTGAAAACGTATTAGAAAGTCACAATTGTGGCATTCTCCAAGCCGTTTCCCCCCACTGACTCCCAGTCTGGGCATTAATGGCTGTTCTCGTTAGAGCAGACGGGATTGGATCTGTCACTTTCACTGGTAATAAGAGGGGTTGGGGAAATGGTGAAAAGGGCATTGATGTTATAAGAGAGCTCTCTATGGAGAAAATGACATACTGATTCGCAGCTCCTTCAAACGGAGTTGAAGGCAATGTCAAAGTAGAACTTTTATGTGACAAGTTTTTTTTTTAAAGTATGTTGGAGGGGTGGAGAAGTAGGAGGGGAACCCACTGGCAGTTCTCCACTAAAATTGCTACCACAGCAACATAAGACATTTCATAAAGCTTCGGTCCCAGGGAGGAATATGATAAGAGATACAGCTGGTTTTAAGCTGCTTTCTTCAGCAGTGTCATCAGGCAGCACAGCTGCTAAACATCTGGAAGACTACAGACCTCCCCAAAAGGTGCTTGGCTCATCTCTATGCAGGTTTATTACTGGAATTAAGACTGAAAAAGAGAGGAAGGCATTTTCTCTAAGCCACTGGGCATGGAACAGTAAAAAAAAATGTTCGGGATCCATGACATGTCATTTCTTATCTCCATATAATTGTACTGGTTCCCCTTCTACCCCCATGCCTGAGATACTCTCCCTTCTTCCTTCTCCTTCTCGGTTTTATTAGCCCTCTTCAAAGCTCAGATCAAATGCTGCTTTCTAAATGAAGTCTTCTCTAAGTCTCTCAATTGTTATTTTCTCACCCTGGAAGAGTTCCTTCCCTCAAGGACCTTAAATGCTACTAGTCATGGAATAAAATATTTCCACAGAAAAGTGAGTATAAGAGAATATGAGGAAGAAAAAACAAATTTGGGATTCATATAACTACTTACTATTTCCAGCTGTGTGCCCTTGTGTAACTTCCTTCACTTCTCTGCCCTTCAGTTTCCTCATTATAAAATGAGGGGTTGAACTAAATAACCTCTAAAATGCCTTCCTGCTATAAAATCCTAAGGCTTTATCTTATGAACTCTAGCTAAGAAAAGGGAACTCTCGTTTGGGGCTAGTGGCCCACCTAGAAGCGGCCCATAAGTTTTCCTATAAAGGATGAATTCTGTGTCTTGGTTTCCTATATTCCAGAGCTTTGAAGAAGGTTCAAAGAGGCTCATAAGAGAGATCCTCCTAACTAGCATGCAGAATTCAGAAATTCATATTTTAATGCCCCTAAAGTCACTGGATAGTTGGTGGCTCAGTGGATAGAGCACCAGGAGGACTCATCTTCCTGATCTGAAATCTGACTTTGTGATGGGGCAGGGGGAGCAGCAAGTTGCTTACCATCTCTAAGACTCAGTTTTCACATCTGTAAACTGGGCAGCTAGGTGAGATACGGTGCTAGGCAGGGAGTCAAGAATACCTGAGATTGAATCTAGCCTCAGACACTTACTTGCTATGTGACTCTGGGCAAGTCATTTTACCTTGTTTATCTCAGTTTCCTCATCTATAAAATGAGCTAGAGAAGGAAATGGCAAACCACTTCAGTATCTCTGCCAAAAAATATCCCAAATGGGGTCACAAAGAGTCAGACTTGACTGAAAAACAACTAAACATGAACAGTAATCTAAGCTGCAGAGGTATAGACAGAGTGATAGTGTTGGGAACTTAGAAGGGCAAACTGGAGAGATATTTCAAAGGAAAAAATACAAGTCTTTTTAAGTTCATTGCTTAGTCTAGTGACAGTGCTTAATAATTGTTGAATGAATATCGTATTGCTTGCTCCAATGGATGGGAGAGTGACTAGAGGGAGAAAGAAAATTTGGAACTCAAAATTAAAAGATTTAAAATAACTAAATGAATAAATGTTAAAAAAACACGTTAGAAAGGACTACATGGGATAATGAACAGCAAAATGAGTAGAACCAAAAGAACATTATAAAGAGCTACAGATTCAATATTTGAAGAACACTGTGTGAATGTCTCTTCCAGAGAATGAACTGAAAAATGGAAATATGAAAGACATAATCTATGTGTGTGTATTTGTGTATCTATCTATCTATCTATCTATCTATCTATCTATCTATCTATCTATCTATCTATATCTGTCTCTTGGATGATGCTTTTTATAGTGTGGGGATTGAAGGGGGCTTATAAATAAATTTTATTAATAAAAATGAATAGGGGGCAGCTGGGTAGCTCAGTGGATTGGGAGCCAGGCCTAGAGACGGGAGGTCCTGGGTTCAGATCTGGCCTCAGACACTTCCCAGCTGTGTGACCCTGGGCAGGTCACTTGACCCCCATTGCCTACCCTTACCAATCTTCCACCTATAAGTCAATGAACAGAAGTTAAGGGTTTAAAATTTAAAAAAAAATGAATAAATAAATAAATAGTATGCATGTATACAAAGAATATCAAGGGAAATAATGAGAAAATGTGAAGGAAGGTGGCCTAGCAGTACCAGTATATTAAACTATACTATAAAGCAGCGGTCATCAAAACAATATGGTACCGGCTAAGAGACAGAAGGGAGGATCAATGGAATAGAACAGGGATAAATGACCTCAGCAAGCTAGTGTTTGATAAACCTAAAGATCCCAACTTATGTGACAAGAACCCACTTTTGACAAAAACTGCTGGGGTAATTGGAAAACAGTATGGGGAAAATCAGGTTTAGATCAACTTCTCACGTCCTATACCAAGATAAATTTAAAATGGGTAAATGACTTAAACATAAAAAGGGAAATCATAAATAAATTAGGTGAACACAGAATAGTATACCTGTCAGGTCTTTGGGGAAGGAAGGAGTTTAAGACCAAGCAAGAGATAGAGAACATTGCAAAACGTTAAATGAATGATTTTGACTATATCAAAGTAAAAAGGTTTTATACAAATAGTATGCATGACATGCATGACAGAGTCATAATGATCAATTTTTGATGGAGGAAGAGTGGAGTTCAAAGGGAAAGCTCAAGAGGAAGCCAGGTGGCACAGAGAGCTGGGCCTGGATTCAGGAAGATAAGAGTTCAGATTGAGCCTCAGTCAGTTACTAGCTATGTGACTCTGGGTTAGTCACTTAACCTTTGCCTCAGTTTCTTCATTTGTAAAATGGGGATGATATAGAGCACCAAATTATCAGAGCTGTTGTAAGGATCAAATGAATTAAAATATTGTTATTATTATTATTTTTAATGCTACCCAGAAAAAGAAGCCCTAGGACATGAGGAGATTTCTACTCCGTTGAAGGCATAGTTGAACCTAGGGAGCAATAGCTAAAATGGACTCAGACCAAGAGTGTGGCCACTGGAGGAGGACAAGACAGTAGGCTTTAAAAAACAAACAGCAGCAACAAAACCAAAATATCCGTTTCCTTCTATCTTAGAACTGATACTGTCAGTTCCAAGGCAGAAGATTGGTAAGGGCTAGGCAACGGGGGTTAAGTGACTTGCCTAACTAGAGGTGTCTGAGGCCATATTTGAACCCAGGACCTCCTGTCTCCAGGCCTGGCTCTCTATCCACTAAGCCACCTTGCTGTCCTAATAGTAGGCTTTTATTTATTTATTTTTAAATTTTATCTTTATTTTATTCCAATAATCAATTTACCCCTAAGTTTTCCAAAGTAATATGATTGATGTTGTCCCCAGTAGTAGGATTTTAATAAATGCTCATGGACTGATTGGCTTCACTTCTCTGGGCTTATTTCCTCAAATATACAATGAAGGGATTGGTAATACAGAAGGTCCCTTCAGGCCATAAAAATCTATGCCTCTATGATCTTATATAGCAAATCTGATGGGAGGACTGATACCATTAGTCCGCAGTGAGTCTTCCCATCTTCTCCCAGAGGTCCCTGGAGTCTTCAGTAGAGACTGATAAAGTAATTTTTACTATTGATTTGGAGGATGCTGTTATCTCCTGATATCCCTAACGAAGTCCCTTAAGCACACTGGATCATAGAACAAGACATGCAAGGGACCCCAGAGGCCATGTGATTCATATTCTCATTTTATAAATATGGAAACAGAGGCCTAGGGAGGTTAAGTAACCGAGGATCATAGGATCATAGAAAAGGAGCTGGAAGGTAATTTAGAGGCCAGCTAGTCCAAGTTTTTCATTATACAGATAAAGAACCTGAGGCCAGAAGAGGTTAAGAGACTTACCCAAAGAGGGAGTCGATGTTAGAGGTAAGATCCTCGAGTCTCTAATCTTCTGTCTTGAGATAAATGAATGGAATTAAGGCCCCTCTCCCATCCCACATCTTCTCCATCATGGCCTCTCAGATTGGGATTTCTAAACAGACGTTTTAAGCAAGTGAGGCTAAACCAGCCTTGATACCCAGGGTTGCCTGTCAGAGAGCAAGGCAGGGTTGATTGAGGTGGGGGTGACAGTCTTCACATGGAATCATTTTAGTTTCAAAGGAACAGCTAACGAGTGTGATGGGGGAGGTGTTAAAAGGGAGAGCCATGGTAATGATAACTAATTATTTAAGATCATAGAGGCATAGATTTAATATCTACAGTTACCTTCCTTAAAAAAGTCCAATAATTTGGGCATTGATAGTACTATACTTTCCATTTAACCAACAAGGAAACAAAAATTCAAAGATTTACACCAAGATGCAACAATGATTTGTTAGAACTAGAAGTCAAAGCCAAGTCACAAGCTCTAGGGTCAGAAAGAATCTTAGAGATCACCTAATTAATACAACCATCTTATTTTGCATATGGGGAAACTTAGGCCCAGGTTGCTAAAGTGACTTATCCAGGATCATACAACTGACAAGTATCAGAAGCAGGTTTTGAACTCAGGCTTACGAGACTCCAAGTCTCATTCTATCTCCCCTTGGACCAGTCTTACTCTTACCAAGAAACCAGTCATTTCAGGTGTGTTTGACTCTTTGTGACCTATTTGTGGTTTTCTTGGTAAAGATACTGGCATGGTTTGTCATGTCCTTCTCTAGCTCATTTTACAGAAGAAACTAAGGCAAACAAGGTTAAGTGACTTGCCCAGGGTCATACATTAGTGTCCATCTGAAGCAGATTGAAATTCAGGGAAATGAGTCTTCCTGATTTCAAGGCTGGTAGACTATCCACTTCACCACAAGCTGCCATTCTGCCTGTAGGTGATGCAATTTGGGACTGTCAGTGCATATTAGTGAGCCTGACCTTTAAGTTTCCATTCCCACAAGTACAGTGTTGGTCAGGCTGAAGATGATCACCTTGGAGTAGAATGTAAGGGAGGTACCATCCCTTTTTCCTTACCTCCAACTCCAGGGACAAAAAGAACCAGGAAAGGAAACTACATCTGAAAAGGAGTCAGAATAGTAATTTTTAAAATGGTAAAAATAACCTTGATTCGGAAAGATCCAAAAAAAATAAAAAGAAAGAAATGGTAATAATCCTTTAATCAGCCACCAACGGGGAGCCTGGCTTTCGGTTCAGACATTTTACCAATTATAACCCACTGGGTCCCTGCATGGTGCTATCTAAATAATCAAAACGAACTCTTAATACTCACTCACACTGACAGGGGGAGAAAGAAAGAACCCCAATCGACATGAGAAATCACCGTTGTTTAAGAAACTTCGGCCTAACAGACCATTATGAATCAAATGAATTCCTCAGCATTTCAACAGGTTATTGCACAGCATCTAGCTTGAGCAAAATGCTTCCTTTTGTTGGGTTATTGAAGAATGCCAGAGGAGGAATGGATGAGGCGTTTCAATAGAGAGTTGGAAACTTCCAGAACATACCAGAATGCTTTCCTTGCTTAAAGGATGGATTGAAAGAATCAAGGGGAAGAGTCTTGGAGTATGGAGCAGTAGAACGCTGATTGCTAGATGAATAAGCATTAGATTTAAAGTTACAAGACTTGAGTTCAAGTCTTGCTTTGTTGTGCATATTTGGTTATAATTTTAAAATCTTTGAATCTCAGTTTCCCCACCCATAAAATGGGGTTATTAACACATGCCCTACCCCACTATAGTATCTGATTCATTTCAACAAGCACTTATGAAGTACATCTTAGGTCCTAGGACCTGAGAATACAAAATTCCTATCCTCATGGAGCCTAGAATGTTATTGACTGTCTTTGGTCTCTCTTTATCTCCTCAGCATTTAGCACAGTGCCAGACACATAGTAGGAGCTTAAGAAATGTTTATTAACTGACTGACGAAAGAAGATATTACAGATCAAAGTGCTTTGTAACAACAAAGCATATATAGTTGTTATTTTTATTACCCTTATTCCTAATTCTGTCTCCCTTTTTCTTGTAATGAAGGTTGTAAAAGACTTGTGGAAAGACATAGTAATTTGAAAGAAATCCTGGGCACTCTAGACTGCTGGTTCCACATTTGTCACTGTTGCAAAGTTCCTTTGTACCCATGGAGACTAGAACTGACTTTCCTGTAGAACTTTATCTTGTGCGAACATTTCTGAGGCCGGTAAAGAAAAATGAAAACCAAAAAGGATTACTCCAATAGAGGGTGCAATTTCTTTCTGTGGGGCTGCTATCCTTATGGAGGCACGGAAGTCAAGATCATAGTCCCCTTCAGAAGCCACTTCCTTGGTTCTAATGAAACACCAGTTGTAGCAAGTCTAGGGACAGTGATGTGACAAATGCATAATATAGGTCTGCCATTTTCTCCCCACTGGAACTAATGAATTTCAGGTACAAGCCACTGAAATCTCTTCCTGCTGGAAGTTTCCCTCAATTCCATTTGAAAAATATTTTCCTATGGCAACCATCTTCCATGAGATTGAATTCAATTGTAAACCTTTGAGGGTGGGGTTGGATAGGGACAAAGACTGATCATATTATTTAAAGCGGGGAAAGAACTTCAATGTCATATACCTCCACAGTGTCATTGTGAAGAAAATCAGATTCAGGGATGTTATTTGACAACTGAGGCCATGCATATTAATAGCAGAGTTGGGGATCAAACCCGGGTTCTCTAACTCCAAATTCAGTGTCCTTTTCATTTATTTTATCATGATGATGCAGCTATGGGAATGAGAGAGAGGAATATGCTTACTAGCAAATGCCAGATTCAGATTCTTAGTTGGGAGAAAATCAAAAGAATGATGGTAGTTGGAGAGAGGGATGGGAAAAGGAAGGCACTAATTCCTAATTACTCTAGCACTCAGAGCTAGGCTAAGTGGTAACCACTGGAGAAGCATGGCTCCACTGAAGAGGCTCTCTGAGCCTAATCAGCTGCTTGTGAAGAGGAAAGGGTAGAATCAGGGTCAACTCAGCAGTCACTCACAACTCAGTGAGTAAAGAGAACATCAGAAGCTGACTCTGTCCTGGGAGCACTTAGCAATTCCTCTATTCAACAAACATTTATTAAACACCTACTGTTTATTAAGCACTGTGCTAAGTCCTGCAGGTACAAAGATTAAGACATGAATTTTTCCTGCCTTCAAAGAACTTATGTTCTCTTGCAGGGTTCTGAATCATATCTGTCTGTCTCTCTCCATCCATCCATCCATCCATCCATCCATCCATCCATCCATCCATCTATATATCTATCTATCCATCCATCCATCTTGGAGACCTGATGTCTCTATCTCACTTAGACTGGAAGTGTGACCACTCACAGGTCCAGCTCCATTGCTGATTGGCAAGGAAGCTTTACTTGCTTTGTGTCCTTTCTGGAAATGGTTTGAAGTTCCTTTAGAAAGCTTGACTCCCAGGAAAGACTTTTCAATACAAACAAGGAATGGAATTAATCAAGTTAAGCAGAGGGCAAGTTCAAAGAACAGAAGTGAAACAAATATCAACTGGGGCATAGCACTTCCCCCAAGGGATACATGTAGATGTGAGAGATGGTCAGGATGGTTCCAGGATAATCTTTACTATGTCTAGAAAGGTTTCACTGATGATCTTCAGGAAGTGTTCAAGAGTTCTTTTATTTAAAACTCCAGCCCAATGTCATGTCTTCTGAGGATTTTCCCTAATGAATTTCACCCCTCCCCAATTTATCAGAATAATTCCTGATACCACTTTTCCCACAAAGCTTTTCTATAATCATAATAGTCCATATCAATCAATCAACAAGCATTTATTAAATGCTACTATATGCCAGGAAGAAAAGATTTTTTTAATAAAAGGACTCATTACCTACCCTCAATAAGTTTATGCACACACATATTATATTTTCTATATGCATATCTATCTATCTATATATGTGTAGATATAGAACCTGAACCTGTCTTTTTATTAATAAAGGGAATTCATCAATAAGGAAATCCCTTCTGCCAATGCAGGTGCACCTTCTCTGCAACTTACAGTCTCAGAGGGTTGCCTAGAGTACCAAGAGATTATGTGACTCATGCAGGATCACACAACCAACCTACTTACAGGCCAGGATTTGAACTTATGTCTTCATGGTTCTAAGACCATATTTCTATCTATTATTCCTTGTTTGTGACCATGTAAACACACATACACACAGATTTTGAACTGTAATTATTTTTTGGAAAATCTTATTTAATTGATTAATTTAGAATATTTTCCCATGGTTACAAGATTCTTGTTCTTTCCCCTCCCTCCCTCCACCCCCCTCTAGTAGACCATGAGCAATTCTACTGGGTTTTACATGTGTCATTGATCAAGAGCAATTTCCATATTATTAATATTTGCATTAGGGTGATCATTTAGAGTCCATATCCCCAATCATTTCTCCATTGACCCATGTGATCAAGCAGTTGAACTAGAATTTTTATTTGGTTGCTTTAGTGAAATCCTAGTCCAGAAACTTCTTCTAGCCAAGCAGATTGCTACCAGCTTGAAGAAAAAGGCTTGGTACACAGTAATAGCAATCATGTATGATGATCAACTGAGAATGACAACTATTTTCAGCCATGCAAGATCCAGGGCAACTCCAAGGGACTTATGGTACAAAAGGCTATCCACTGCTCTAGAAGGAAATGACAGCCTCTGAACGGAAGCATGCCATTCTTCACTTTATTTCTGCCGTGAATTTTTCTCTAGTGTAAACAGTAGGTGTCTTCTTTCAAAACATGACAAACATGGAAATATGTATTGCATGATAACACATGTACAACCTATATCAGGTAGTATACCTGCTGTCTTGTGGAGGGAGGAGAGAAAGGAGGGAAGGAGAGAACATGGATTGCTAGATGGCAGAAAACTATTATTAAAAATTGTATCGTATGTAAAAATTTTTTTTAAAAAGAGAGACGCTTTAGGCACTGAGAGGTTAAGGGACTTGCTGAGGGTCATTCAGCCTGTGTGTAACAAAAACAGAACTTGAGTACAGGTTTTTCAGACTCTGAGGCCAGATCTATTCATGACTTCCATCTGCCTTATACTTATTTATATAGAGCTTTAAAGTGAACAAAATGCCCTCACTGTAATTAACTCCTTTGTTTATTGGCTGTATTTTTATCATTCTCCCATCCTAGTCTAAAAGGTCCCTGCAGGAAGGGAACATGCCTGTTCTTTTCTCTTTAGCCTAAGCTCAAAGTATAAGACTGTACTCTGTGGGAGGCTCAGTAAAGGCTAGTTAACTGTCTTACAGATGCACTGAAGCTGAACTATGCTCATTGGATCACAGCATAGAGAAGACAAGATTACATGTGTGAGTTCTGTGTTGAGAGGAACCAGTTTTGTCTCATCCTGCCCATTATCAGAGTCCACTCTCAGCCTTGACCCATCACTTCACAAATGTGAGCCACTGGTCATAGGAAGAGTTGGTCAGAGGGTGATGGGATGAATACAAACCTATCTCAAACAAAATTAAAGAACCATAGAATGTGAAAGCTAGAAGAGATCTTAGAGATGACCCAGGCCAATCCTCCCATTTTACAGGGGGGAAACTGAGTCACAGATAGACGATCTGGTTCATCCAAGTACTAAAGGAAAAGAACTCTCAATTCTTGGCCCAAGGTCTTTTCCATGACACATTATACTGCTTTCTCAAGAATATATCCTCACTATTTTGTACAATATAATAGAATCTGTGGACTTTCTAGCAGCAGTCGGCCTACACAGGTCCTCTTAAGCAAGATCAAACCCAAAGTATCAACATCACAGAGAAGCAGTGGCATGGGAGGTGAATTCTCAAGGGATCATGGAAAAAGGAAACTCAGGAACAGGCTCTCTATTTTTTAATACTCTGTAACTATAAAAAGCTCTAGCTCATATGCAACCCCTGTCTTTTCTATGACTTATACTGAGGGAATGGGAGTAAATGTTTAACATCCAGACCTATGAAAATGCATGACACATTTTAAATTTTGATTTGCATTATTTATATTTTCTCCATCATTTTCTTAAGTCTAGACAATAAACAAAATAATAAATCCAGCCCTGGTTGGTAGTTTGCCAGTTTTTGAGATATAATGCTCACACAGAGATTTTAACAATTGGCTCTTGAGAGTTAATTCAGATCGGCTCCAGCACACACCTGGTTGTATCCCATTTCATCTTATTTAGTTGTTGGTAGACTTGGATGAAGGATGGACTTCTGACTGATTACCTCAAAGAGGGATGTTCCATGTTAGCTATAGAACTAAAGTAAGGGTAAATAATGAGTTTGACCAGGTTTTGTCTACAACCAGACAGTTGCAGAAATATTGGTGCTTCCCTTCTTGTGGGAAGAATAGCAAACAATGAAAAGAGTAATATTATATTAATGGAAGTCAGTGAAAGGAATAGTAGATAAAGGAAGAACTGGATAATACCATCATTGGAACCATGAGGGTCAGACAGAAGACAGGAGGGAGATAAAGGAAAATTGATCATCAGCACAAGGGGAATCCCACAAGAGTAGCCAGCAGTGTGCTGGTAAATATTATTATGGGGGTATGCAGGATACACTTTAAATTTAACCTGAATTATTAACATTTTTGCCATCATTTTGCCAACTCTAAAAATAAACAAAATAATAAATCAAGCCCTGATCTGTAGTATTTGAGAATTTCTGTGGTATAAATGTTCACACTGAAAATTTAACTATTTGGACAAGCCAGTTTAAGCTGTTTCCAACTCATCCCTGCTAAAGCTCAACCAAGTGGCTCATATACTAAACAATAAAGACATGGTCCCACTTTCCCTTGTACAATGTAAGCTTTTTGAGGACAGGAACTTTCATTTTTGTCTTTGAGCCTAGTGCTATACTTTGCTGATAGTAGAAACTTGATAAAGTTTGTTAAATTAAACTGAATTATTCAAATTTTGCCAGTTATCTCAGTCCCTGGAACGGAACTACTTATGGTAATTATTAGTTATCCATAGAAACAGAGAGAAATGAGATAACGAATCACAGAATCATGGAATCTTGGAACTGGAAAGGGTTTTAAAAGTCTGCTAATGCAATCTTCCTGCTCTGGTCAATTCTATTGCCTTCTCTGATATCCAAATAGGGATAGAGCATGGACATGCCATTTATATTAATATGGAGAACTCTTTGATAAGGAAATTCCCTCTGTTGATGCAGGTAGTCTTATAGTCTCAGAGAGTTGCCTAAAATACTTAGAAATTATGTGCACAGGGTCACACAACCAATATACCTTAGAACCAAGACTTGAATCTATGTCTTAATGGCTCCAAAGTTGGATGTCTATTCATTATTCCTTGTCTTGTGGGGCACATTATTCTATGTGTGTATTATTATTGCCTAGCCCTTACTGCTTTTCTGCCTGAGAACCAATAAACTGGTTCTCAGACAGAAGAAAAGTTTTTTAAAAAAGAACCAAAGACTCATATTGCCCAGTGTCTGCTTTTTATTTGTCAACCTAAACAACCCACTTAAATTCAAGTGACATTTATTTGGCACCTATTATATACAGGGCACTATATCTGACATTGGGGATACAAAGAAAAATTAAAACGAAAAACCCTCTTTGATGTCAAAGAGCTTATGCATAATGTTGGAATTTGATGTTCATTATGTGATTTGTTTTCTGCAGCATGGTATGATAAAGAGAAAAGAGAGCTGGATTTGGAATTAAAGGACGTTGGCTGAAATCATGGCCCTGCCATTTATCATTTACTGACTGTGTGCCCTTGGGTAAATCCTTTAACCTTTCTGCATCTCTGTTTCCTCATCTGTAAAATGAGGGGTTTAGACTTAATAAGCTATATGTATACGAGAATATACAGATATAGGTAGAAAGTATAATCTAAAATCATACATATGTACATATATGTACACACATATATATCTATATGTATGATTTTAGATTCTACCTTCTAAGAATCCAGAAATATTAGATAGGATATGAAGTCCAGAAAGTTACTTACCCAAAGTCACAAAGCTAGCTAAATGTCAGACCTGGAAATAGAAACCTTGGTCTTCTGACTTTTGGGATGATGCTCTCTCTTCATGATATAACTTTATCTATATTGTTCTTAAAATGATTTTGCAATCTTTGTGTTTGAACTTGCTGCCTGACAGGCTAGGAGCAAGAGAGAAGATAAGTGTCTGAAATTTAATGTGATATACATACTGCCTATATGGAAAGTTGAGAGTTGGCCATAGTTCCAACAAGATGTGTCCCAATGGTGTGGGAAGATAGTGGGCACAGGGTGGAGGTTTTGTCCATTAAAGCATCTTGGTACTGAGCTTACCTGCCGGAAGCCATTCCTTGTGAACTGCAGTATTTTCAAGGCATAGTTGGACCTCTGACCTTTGCTGTTGAATTCGATGTGGCCGGTGAGACCTTCCAATTCTACCTGTCCAAGAGAGAGTGAGTTACAGCACCAAAGTGGCTCTCTGTTTCCATTGACCTAGAGCACACAGTAGGAGAGAGAATAACTTCCTTTTCCCCCATTTCCTGCCTCATTCTCCTTTTCCTCTACTATATTCCTGCCCATTCTTCCAAGACAAACTTAAATGCTACCTTCTTTTTGAAGTCTTTCCTTATCTCTCCAGGAAGTAACAATCTTCCCTGCTCTCTCCCCTTAGATTCCCCATAGCATGTTGTTTTGAGCTCAATTAATTTATCATGTGATATTTTATATATTTATCTTTGTAGCAAAGGCAAGGACAAAGCTTCTCTAAACCTTGAGTCTTCCCCAGTGCCCAGCACATAAGTGTTTAATAAATGTTGAATAAGTGTAATATTTAATGAATACTGGAGAGGTAAAAGCTGTCTATATCTATCCTCCTGACTCCATTCAAGAGTTTGGGGATACTGTAAATGGCTCCTGTGAATCAATACTATTTATTTTTTAATCCACTTTGAGGGGAATGTGAATGATTTAAGGGGCAAACCTCTCAACCTATACTTCAATTCCTATCCCTGCCCATTTTCAAATTGAAGGGAGGATGGAATTCTACCCTTTGCCCTTTGCTCTCCTATAACTACTTTTTGCAACTTCAACAATTGCTCAGATATATGTAATTAGGATCTGCTCCCCAGAAACTCTCTCTCCCAGTATTCCATGTTCCTTCTCATGTTATGTGTTAATGTAGGAAGGATATAAGTTTTATGTAGCCCTGCCTCGCTCTCTCTTCTCCCCTGATAATACTGGGAAAGTGGGCTTTTTACCAGGCAGGAGAATCTACACAAGTGGGTTTACTTTTTATTAGATAATTAGGTTTGAACTTCTATTTATCTTAGTTTTATTTTCTTTCTACTTCAAGTGATTATTAATAAACTTTATAAAACATAATACTTGGAATTATTGGACATTAATTTAAATCTTATATTGTGGTGACCATGAAAGGAACAGTGATGACAAACCTTTTAGAGGTCAAGTGCCCAAACTGCAACCCTCACGTTGCATGTGAGTCACCCCCTTACCCTAGACAGAAGAGGAAGAAAGTGCTCCCATTGGGCTTCTGGGAAAAGGGACAGGTCATGTAAGAAATGTCCTCAGGTGCAGTAGAGAGGGGGAAGTGAGCAGCTCCCTCTGGCATGTGTGCCATAGGTTCGCCAACATGGTTCTAAAACATCTCTTCTTCCCTCTATGGCATTTCTTTACAAAGTTATCCCTCTTGTAGTAACCCCACAAAAAAAATCACAGGATCACAATCTATATAAAATCAGGCTAACCCTGAAGGAAACTAGGATTTGGTACATTTAAAATGTTAACATAAGGCTGTATACTCATATATATAAATATGAATGAATAATATATATTCATTTCTTCAATTTTCTTTTGACTGGGAATTTTCTTCCTTTGGGGGCTATGGATATTCTTAGTCATCATTTATAACTTTGAGAATTCTTAGAAAGGCCAGGGGTAATTCAATGAGATGCTATGGAAGTCTGAGCCTTCTAGTTGGGAAATGATAAGGTTAAATGACTACAATTCATGCTGCTGAATTGGGTGATAGTGCCCCTTAACATTGCCTCTGCCATTCTTTTTCTGATTCTAATTCTTCAGAGTGATTAGATTCAAGGAGTGAAATAGGAGGAAGGGACTATAACACTGGTATTGAGGGAATATGGCAAATACTGTTTTACGGGCTAATTTGGTCAGGCTTATATTTTATACATTAAAAGAGATAATTGGGGCAGGTAAGTGGCTCAGAGGATTGAGAGCCAGGCCCAGATACGGGAGGTCCTGGATTCAAATTAGACCTCAGATATTTCCTAGCTGTGTGTCCCTGGGAAAGTAACTTAAATCCCATTTCCTAGTCCTTATAGCTCTTCAGTCTTGAAATCAATACATAGTATTGATTCTGAGATGGAAAGTAAGGTGTTTTAAAAAAAGATAATATACATAAAGTGCTTTGCAAATATTAAAGTGCTAATAAATACTAGCTATTATCACTTATTATTATCATTATTATTATTATTTGGTTATTATTTATTGAGGGATGCAGATTGACCTATAATGTACATCAACTGCCTCAATAATGAACCACATTATGATAGAGGGTACTGTATTTATCTATATGGATATGCTCAAAAGGCACTCTTATCTTTGAAATGAGTACCCTCCTTCCCTCCTATTTGGCTAGACCCAGATATATAAGCCAGACCCTTCAGTCCCTTCTCACCATTCTCAGGTAGTTCATGAGGCTGGTACCATGCTGCCAGATCTGTGCTGAGCCACAAGACAGGGGCTTCACACCAATCTCCTGACTTCGGTTCAGCTCTTGCACTGCAGTCACAACAGTGTAGACAGCATCAAATAGCAGGGCTGAGGAGAGCTGAGGATGTGGGAAGGGAAGGGAAAGTCAGAGGATGAAAGGAGAGAGGGGATGAGGAGGAAAAGAAAGAAAGAGAGGGAGTAGGGAGAGGAAAAGAAAATGACAATGAGAGGAAAGGAAGGAAAAAAGGGATGGAGGAATAAAAAGAGATGCAAGAAAGGGAAATTCAAAAGTAAAAGAAAATAAGGGAGAGAGGTGGGAAAGAGAAATAAAAAGAGAAGAAATAGAGTAGTCGGGACACATAGAGAGGAAGAAAAAATAAGAGATAAAAAGAGTAGAGGAAAGAGGAAATAAGGGAATAACAGAATGTCTATCAGTGATAGAAAACAAATTCATCCCTAAAGCCCCATCTTAGGCTACCAGATGATTTCTCTCTGCTCCATGCTAATGAACTTTAGAACCAGCCAAACTGACAGTGTGAAAGCTGCCTGCACAAAGGCTTCACTTTCATCTTTGGTATTTGATTCCTCTCTGGCCTCTAGAATACCTAAGGAGGCATCCACCAGCCTTTCCCTTTATACTCAGTTAACCCTCCTGTGTTATTTTCTTTATTTGTTCTAGGAAAATGAGAACATCCTGTGAATTTCTGGGGGTGTGGGGGGGAAGGGATACCTAGGTCGGCAAAGGAGGATTTCTATTTCTCTTCGACACTCATTAAAGCTTAGCTCAGAACTACCTAAATTTATGTAAATACTCTAGGTATTTGAGGCTTAGTCAACCAGTCATTCAACTGCACTGATTAAGTCTTTCTGTGTGAAAAGCCCTGTATTATGTGGTGTTTGTTGGTGGATAGTAGATGGGGAAGAAAGGATTAGTAGGAAAATGCAGAGGAAATTTAGGCACAGATCATGTTTTTCAAAAGTTTAAAATGACTGGATTGCATTTAAAAATGGGTAAAGTATGTCCATAAAGATATTACCTATACATGTATATGTATGTGTATATGTGTATTTGTGTGAAAATCAACACAGGGCAAGCAATGTAAATATCCAACACAGTGAGCCTTATACATAGGCAAAATGCTTAGTTGTACAAATGGAAAATTGTCCAAACTGTTATGAGGAAGAGTATAGATGATAGCTTGAAGAAATCTTGGACTTCATGGACATTCCATAATGGAATGAATCCAGGGTTGGAAGAGAGTGTGTGGTTTGGCCAAGCTGAAGGAAAGAGGTTTTGGCTGTGTGGTCCAGCTTTGCCAAATATCCAAGGAGCTGACAGAGTGAAATATCACTGAGAAGAAGATACTTCAATCAACTATCATGGCTTAGGTAGAGAAAGGTTTTAGATATCTGTTGGTGGACAGCAGATTTATCTACCTTACCCCCTAGAGCTTTTGAGGATTAACTGGCTGTGGATAAAACTTGATCCTGGTTTCCTGTGACATCTGTGATATCTTGGAGTACCGTGGACAAGTGTAGTGAGAATCCTACCTCTCCAGCCCTCTCTTAGTCTAGTTACAGATTTAATTTAGTTTAGACCTCAGTTTAGTTGAGTCATTTGGGTTAAAATAGTGTAGATCCTGACCCAACTCCCACTTCTTGAGTTTGTCCTTAGATAACTAGCTTAGGGTGACCTCTCTCTACTGCCTTTACCTTTTAAAGTCATTATTAAAAAGTGTTTTTTGTTCCTGTTGTGTCTTTCCCTATAGAAGTAAGATATCCCTGGCTGATTTAGTCTAAGTGGCAGTTGCCACTCACGTTGTCAAGTCCCTTTTGTATTTGTTTAAGATAGTTATACATCTTCATCCTTTATTTCTTCCTTCATCCCTTTCCCTCCAAAAGAACCCCTGTGTGTGTTTGTGCTTATTTATCCACTTCACTACTCATGTTTGCAAACTGTTTCAGTAAGGCATCATTCATATTTTCCAACTGACCAGGTATTTTGCAGTATACTTCCTACAATTATATTATTAAGCTTTTCCTCAAAATACTTCCTCTACCAATGCCTGAAATTTCAATATAAAAATTGTCTCTTTAAATGTATGCTCAATAACTGAAATAACACAAATGTAATGATTGGGAGAAATAGCTGAATAGATTGTGATATTTTAATATAATGGATTGTTCTATTTTATTAGAAATGACAAATACTGGAAATATAAAGAAAAAAGGGAAATATATAAAGAGGTGAAAAGAGAAGAAAGAAGAATAAGAATAATATACAATATGATTACATTTTTTAAAAAGCAGCCACAAAATCAAGAGAAAAAAGTATCCATGTAAAACAAATCCAAAGGGAACTCAAAAGCAGAGGATGTTTATATTAGCATAAATATATAATTTATATATTTTAAACAAATTATAAACAATATGGAATTTGTGGTTTTGCACAAAATATTTTATGGATTTATTTATTTATAATTTTTATTGATGGTGGTTACTAAGTATATAATTTTTAAAAACTGAAAAAGCTTTTTCAAAAATAAGGAGATTTGAAGATTGGGCAACAATATCAACAAAGTAGACATTTTCATAGAAATATATTAACTTTGGGATGAAAATATAGTGCATTAGAGTGAGAATAAAAAGGAAAAACATAAGTGCTATCATTGTGAAAATATACTTTAGATCTGCAACTTAGAGTAATGGATGATTATTCCCTGAAACTAATCTGGTACAGATGCAAGATATTGAATGAGTTCCAGTACTTAGGCATTATGGATACCTCTTTCTGCTATAAGCTGAATAAGTGATCAATTTCAAACTTTTCTTAATAACAATTTCATGTCCTAGAGAATAAAGGCAAATGGGGGAAGAATAACATTGGTGAACAAAAAGTAGTAATGATGACAATCTTGAGATGAAGTAACCATGTCATCTTAGAGTTTGTGCTAGTCAAGGAGAATACTGGGCTATGTCAGAAATGTATCATAAACATTAGGAATGTAAAATTTTAAAGGTTCAGAAAAATTATAAACATGAGAAACTAAATGATATGACTCAACAGGATAGAAGTTTCTAAAAATGAAATTTTGGTAATAAAACTTCAAAGCATGGTGATACATGTGGCTGTATCAGGAACTCTTTGATTACCTCATATTTAAACATGTACAGAAAGGTCATGTAAAAAAGGATAGAAAAGATTGGCACACTATAAGAAGATCTTCAACAATATTGAAGCCAAATTTGAACTAAATCTTATAGGGGGAAAAATAAAGGTAACCCCCCCAAAAAAACAAAAGAAACTAAGGCAATGTGGCATTGCATTAAGAGATATGGATTGGAAATCAAAGAATATCAGAATTCTAGTCCTTTTACTTACTACCTGTGTGACATTGGGTAAATAATTTCACTTAAAATGGATAGAGTACAGAATCTGAAGTCAGGAAGACCTTAGTTCAAATCCAGCTTCAGTTGTCTACTAGATATGTGTTTCTGGGCAGATTACTTAACTTCTGTCTACCTCAGTTTCCTCAACTATAAAACAAGGATAACAATAGCACCCACCCTCTAGGTTTGTTAGACGGTAATCTGTAAAGAATATATTGATAAATTTGATAAACTAGGAAAGACAAAGGGATCTTTATATAAACTTCAGCTGACTCATAATTTTACTCAATAAAAGGACTCAGGTTTAACCATCCTTAGACCATCTTCAAGTTTAGATAAAAACAACAAAAGAAAGTTGATCTCTAACCTGACTTTGCCACCGTCTGGGCAAAGATAACAGGGAGGATTCAACCTCCTTCTTATCTATCTACACTCTCTCTTAGGAAGAATGCTGTGACAGTGAGAGCTAATAAGTATCCTTCATAGCTTTGCCTCTGAGAAGCTATTAGTACCTGAATCTTGCCCGAGAAGAAACTCTGATCTCAGCTAAGAGGTCAAAGAAATCAAGACACCATGAGCCCCTGCTAGAAGTGCCCTCTTCCTCTTCAAATCTCTTAAAGTGCTTAGCACTGCTCATCTCCAAATTTGTATTGGGACAATCATTCCCTTTCTGGACTATAAGATCCATGGGTCAGGGAAGGCACCTTATTTATTTTGACATCACTCAAATAACATGTAGTAAACACAATGCTGCCACAGACATCTATTAGCTGTGTCACCCTGGGCAGGTCATTTGCTTCTCTGATCTTTATCTGTAAAATGAGGAGGTCAAACTTAATGACTTTCAAGGTCCTTTCCAGCTCTAAATCTATGATTCTTTAATATGCTCACGATGCATAGATGGTTGTTCTGGGCACTGGGGAAGAAAGATACAAAGTGAAATTAGACAGAGCAGATGTGTTTACAGAAGCCCTCTTTTCAGAGACAGTGTTAGAGGGACGATCTATGGTTTCACTAGAAAGGGAAGTCTTGGTGAAGAACTTCCTCTACCTGTATAGACCTGTACCTTCCCTGCAATTTACTATCAGAGTTGTCTGGACACTGAGAAATGAAGTGACGTGTCCAGAGTAACATAGTCAGAATGAGTTAGAGACAGGATTTGAAATCAAGCTTTTCCAAATAAGCTAATCAAGAATACCAATAAGACTTGAAAAAAAAATTAACTGCAGAAGCAGATCTTTGTCTGCTCCCCCTATGCTGCTTCTTACTGTCTATTATAGGAATAAGATGGCAAACAAGTAACTTGAATACACGATAATACATGATAGGTGTTCTAAAAAAAGTCTTTGGATGATACAAGGGGGAAGTTCAATATTGATGGGGAGAACAGGAAAGGCTTCATGGAGAAGGTAACATTTAATCTGGGTTTTAATGATAGTTAAGATGTCATCAGGCAAATGCTTGTTGGAGTGAATTAAATTCTACTGTCAGGGCTCTGTATAAAATTCTTTGGTCTTCTCTACTGAGCCAGCCAGCTAGCTTCCTCAAGCTTCTCTGCTGTCTTTTCCCATCCATCAACTTCAACTCATTCCTCTCCATCTCATTACCTTGCCCCTTTGCATCTTTGGTTCCCTCTTCATCTGATGTGGGGCTCTCCCTCTCTCACTTGATGCCTCTCAAAGCTGCTACATCTGTCTGTGTCTGTTTTACATAATCCTTTCTCCCCGGAGCAAACATCTCTCTTTTATTAATGGTCTGCTCAACTTGACTACCAATAAGACTTGAAAAAAAAGTCAAAATATGGCTGGCTCAGTTAGCAAAATTAGTCAGAATTTAATCCTGAGTTTCTACTCATCCTTTAATGACTAACTTAAATGACACCTTCTCCATGAAGCTTTCTATCATTTCCTAGTCAATGTCAGCCTTCTCTATCAAAAATCACATTGTACTTTGTTTTCTAACTCTCTAATATATTTATTGTGTATTACTGGGCATTATAGTCATTTCTGTAAGAGATAGTAATTTCTAAGTTCAGGAAGGGCAAAGACTATGCTTTATCTGAACTTCATTAACTGAAATTTAACAAATGCCCTGCATAGAATAGGCATGTAATAAATTTTGACTCAATTTAACTCTTTCTGCACTCCAGCTCTAATTTCCTCCAACTCTGAACTATACTCTTGTCCATACTATGCTGTCAGTGGGCACTCCCTTCCCTTTTCAGCATGTTTATATATTTTCTTTCTCCATTAAGTTGTAGGATCCTTAAAGTTAGGGACTATCTTACTTGCTTATAATTGTATCTATATTCTTAGCATAGTGCTTGGCATATTGTAAGTCCTTAATGAATCTATCTATCTATCTATCTATCTATCTATCTATCTATCTATCTATCTATCTATCTATGAAGTGCTGTTGCATTAGCACAACGAGAATGACTTCCTTCTTTTGGCCAGAGCTTCTGGTTCATAGTCTGATAGAACCTTAGGTTTGGAAGGGACTTTTAACAATCATCTAGTACAGTGGTTCCCAGACTTTTTTGGTTTGCCGCTCCCTTTCCAGCCCCCTGGAAAGTAATTTTTTAAATTTTTTAATAGCAATTAATAGGAAAGATAAATGCACCTGTGGCCATCACCACCCCCCTAGATTGCTGCAGCACCCACCAGGGGGCGGTAGCACAAACTTTGGGAATTACTGATCTAATCCTAGCACACCCAAGTGCAGGAATCCCCACTCATATCCTTGAAGAGTTCCCTTGACTTGGTTGTTGTATTATATCTTCCAGTTAATCTCTATACCTTCTTCCCTTCCACCCTCAATGGTCTCTTTATTTTTAGATTCTTAGAATTAACATTTGACTTTCCAGAGACTATAGAAGTCTGTGAATACCCCCTCATTCTCCCTCCTCCACACATTCATTTCAGATGCGGAAGGAAAATCTCAGAGTAGTGAAGCTCTTTCAGCTCTAAACACTGTGATTCAAAGTGAGTTGACCATAGTTCCAGATTAAGATGGCTACAGATTAGTTACAGCACTTTTACCCTCCCCACCACTGACTTGTACGATACCTCAAAAGAACAAAAAGGCCAAGTTCAGATGAGCGAAGGGACTCCACAATAGGGTGCAGCATCAAAGGTACCTGGGATTTAGGCATTTCCAAACTATAAGGGGGTAAATTAGCTCTCACCAAACTTCGAGCAGATCAAACCCTCCCCCACCCACCTCCTTTTGGGCAGGATTCATAGCCAGCACCCTAGAATTAAAGCAGTGGGGAACAACCTCTAAGTTCTTGGCAGCAGATCAAGAGCACCCCTGAGAGCAGCTAGACCTGAAACCCCAAAAGGCTGACGAGTGCACACCTTGGGCATGGAGAAGGGAGTGGGGCTGGAGTGGCATACAGCAGAAACTGTATGCAGACTCAAAAAGTAGCCTCAGGCAAAAAACACTTTGTAGCTCCATACAGATAGCTTACCCTTTTCACCCAGACTTCTGAGGGAAGCAAGAAACAGCAGAGTAATGGCTAGCAAGGCTCAAGAAAAAACAACCAACAAAAGAAGCAAGAAAAATCCACTAACTCTAGATAATTTTTACATAGAAAAAAATCTAGACCACAGAACAGAGAGCAGAGGAGGACAAATATGTAAACACATCCAAACCCTCCCCCCAAAATGAAAATTGGTCACAAGCTCTTGAAGAGTTTCAATCTGAGGTGATGAGAAAGGTGGAAGAGATATGGCAAGAAAAGTGGGAAATAGTTCAAAAAGAAAATAACAGTTTAAAACACAAAATTTTACAATTAGAAACTGAGGTTCAGAAAAAAATGAAATGATAAGCAAATTGAAGACTAGAAATTACCATGAAGCCATGAAGAGCCAGAGAGACCAGGCAGAAAAGGAAAACCAAAATATTATAGCCAAAAACCAGTCTTTAGAGGCTAAAATTGGTCAAGTAGAAGCCAATGATCTCACAAGACAGCAAGAATTAATAAAGCAAAGTCAAAAGACTGCCAAAATAGAAGGAAAAATGAAATATCTCAATGAGAAGATGACCAATCAAGAAAACAGGTCTAGAAGAGACAACTAGAGAATTATTGGTCATCTGGAAAAATCAGAGACAAATAGAAATCTAGATATCATAATACAAGAAATTATCCAAGAAAACTGCCCTGATATCCTTGAACAAGAGGGCAAAATAGATATTGATATAGCCCATAGAACACCTTCTACACTAAATCCTCAAAAGACAACCCCAAGGAATATAAGTAATGAAAGTCAAAAGCTTCCTAGTTAAAAAGAAAATATTATAAGAAGCCAGAAAGAGACAATTCAGATATCAAGGAACACCAATCAGGATTACACAGGATCTGCCAGGCTCCCCACTATAAGACTGCAAAGCTTGCAATATGATATTCAGAAAGGCAAGAGAACTGGGTCTATAATCAAGGATCACCTACCCATCAAAACTGACTATATACTGCCAGGGGAAAGTGTGGGAATTTGGGGGACTGATTTAACTGGTTTAAAAGGAAATAGCAAAAGAAGAAAAGGCAGAATTAGCAGAGGACTTCAAAATGTTGGGGAATACACAGATGACAATCATAACTCTGAAAGTGAATGGGATGAACTCTCCCTTAAAACGGAAGCAAATAGCAGAGTGGATTAGAAACCAAAAGCCTTGTCTACAAGAAACACCCATGAGGCAGATAGACACACACAGTGTTAAGGTGAAAGGATGGAGCAAAATCTATTGGGTTTCAACTGAGAAAAAGAAGGCAGGAGTTGCAATCTTGATAACTGATAAAGCCAAAGTAAAAATAGATCTGATCAAAAGAGATAGGGAAGGTAATTACATCCTCATAAAAGACAGTATAGACAATGAGGAAATATCAGTACTTAAAATGTATGCACCAAATGATATAGCATCTAAATTTTTAAAGGAGAAACTGGCAGAGCTCAAAGAATAAATAGATAGTAGAACCTTCCCCTATCAGATAAATCAAACCAAAAACTGAATAAGAAAGAGATAAGAGAGGTGAATGAAATATTAGAAAAATTAAAGTTAATAGACATGTAGGGAAAAATAAATAGGAACAAAAAGGAATAAAATTTCTTTTCAGCAGCACATGGTACATTCTCAAAGATTGACTATGCACTAGGACATAGAAATATGGCAAACAAATGCAAAAAAGCAGAAATAATATATGCAACTTTTTCAGATCATAATGCAATAAAAATAATAATTAGTAAGGGCATATGGAAAGGCAAATCAAAAACTAATTGGAAATTGAATAATATGATTCTCCAAAATCAGTTAATTAAAGAACAACTCATAGAAACAATTAATAATTTCATTGAAGAGAACGACAATGATGAGACATCCTACCAAAATCTGTGGGATACAGCCAAAGCAGTACTTAGGGGGAAATTTATATTTGTGCATATATTAACAGATTAGGGAGGGCAGAGGCCAATGAATTGGGCATGCAAATAAAAAATAGAAAGCAAACAAATTAAAAATCCCCATATGAAAACTAAATTAGAGGTTATAAAAACTAAAGGAGAAATTAATAAAATTGAAAATAAAAGAACTATTGAATTAATAAATAATACCAGAAGCTGGTACTTTGAAAAAACAAATGAAATTGACAAAGTACTGCTCAATCTAATAAAAAAAGGAAAGAAGAAAATCAAATTAACAGTATCAAAGATGAAAAAGGAGATGTCACCTCTAATGAAGAGGAAATTAAGGAATCATTAAAATCTACTTTGCCCAATTATATGGCAATAAATATAGAAATCTAGGTGATATGGATGAATATTTACAAAAATACAAATTGCCTAGATTAACAGCAGAAGAAATAGAATACTTAAATAATCCCATATCAGAAAAATAAATTGAACAAAGCATCAAATAACTCCCTAAAAAAAATCCCTAGGACCAGATGGATTCACAAATGAACTCTATCAAACATTCAAAGAACAACTAATTCTAATACTATACAAATTATTTGACATAATAAGCAAAAGAAGGAGTTCTACTAAATTCCTTTTATGACACTAATATGGTACTGATCCCAAAGCCAGGCAGATCAAAAACAGAGAAAGAAAACTACAGACCAATCACCTAAATGAACATAGATGAAAAAATCTTAAATAGAATACTAGCAAAAAAGCCTCTAGCAAGTGATCACAAGGGTTATTTATTATGATTAGATGGGATTCATACCAGGAATACAAGGATGGTTCAATATTAGGAAAACCATCCACATAATTGGCCATATCAACAAGGTAACGAACAAAAATTACATATTATCTCAATAGATGCTGAAAAAGCCTTTGACAAAATACATTCCTACTGAAAACACTAGAAAATATAGGGATAGAAGGGCCTTTCCTAAAACTAATAAACAGTATATATCTTAAACCAACAACAAGCATCATATGCAGTGGAGACAAATTAGAAGCATTCCCAATAAGATCAGGAGTGAAACAAGGATGTCCATTATCACCTCTATTATTTAACATTGTACTAGAAACACTAGCAATTGCAATTAGAGAAGAAAAAGAAATTGAAGGTATTAAAATAGGCAGTGAGGAGACCAAGCTATCACTCTTTGCAGATGATATAATGGTCTACTTAAAAAATTCTAGAGAATCAACTAAAAACCTAGTGGAAATAATCCACAACTTTAGCTTAAAGAGAAATACCATTCAAAATCACCCTAGACAATATAAAATACTGAGGAATCTATCTACCAAAACAAACACAGCAATTATATGAACACAACTATGAAACACTTTCCAAACAATTAAAACTAGATCTAAACAATTGGAAAAACATTGATTGCTTGTGGGTAGGACGAGCTAACATGATACAAATAGCCATTCTACCCAAATTAATTTACTTATTTAGTACCTTACCTATCAAACTACCAAAAATATTTTTTACAGAATTAGAAAAAACCATAACAAAGTTTGCTTGGAAGAACAAAATATCAAGAATATAAAGGGAAATAATGAAAAAAAACCATGAAGAAAGGTGGCCTACCAGTACCAGATCTTAAACTGTACTACAAAGCAGTGGTCATCAAAACAATATGGTACTGGCTAAGAGATAGAAGGGAGGAAAGTGGAGTAGACTTGGGGTAAGTGACATCAGCAAGACAGTCTATGATAAACCCAAAGAACCCAGCTTTGGGAACAAAAACCCACTATTTGACAAAAACTGCTGGGAAAATTGGAAAACAATATGGGAGAGATAAGGTTTAGATCAACATCTCACATCCTACACCAAGATAAATTCAAAATGGGCGAATGACTTGAATGTAAAGAAGGAAACTATAAGTAAATTAGGTAAGTACAAAATAGTATACTTGTCAGATCTTTGGGAAAGGGAAGATTTTAAAACCAAGCAATAGTTAGAAAAAATTACAAAATGTAAAATAAATAATTTTGATTACAAAAGTTTTTGTGGAAACAATACTAATGCAACCAAAATTAGAAGGGAATCAACAAATTGGGAAAAAATCTTTATAACAAAAAACTCTGACAAAGGTCTAATTACTCAAATTTATAAGGAGCTAAATCAGTTGTACAAAAAAATCAAGTCATTCCACAATTGATAAATGGGCAAGGGACATGAATAGGCAATTTTCAGATAAAGAAATCAAAACTATCAATAAGCACACGAGAAAGTGTTCTAAATCCCTTATAATTAGAGAAATGCAAATCAAAACAACTCTGATATACCACCTCACACCTAGCAGATTAACTAACATGACAGCAAAGGAAAGTAATAATGTTGGAGGGGATGTGGCAAAATTGGGACATTAATACATTGCTGGTGGAGTTGTGAATTGATCCAACCATTCTGGATGGCAATTTGGAACTATGTCCAAAGTGCTTTAATTTGATCCAGCCATAGCATTGCTTGGTTTATACCCCAAAGAAATAATGAGGAAAAACACTCGTAGAAAAATATTTATAGCCATGCTCTTTGTGGTGGCAAAAAATTGGAAAATTAGGGAATGTCCTTCGATTGGGGAATGGCTAAACAAATTGTGGTATCTGCTAGTGATGGAATACTATAGTGCTCAAAGGAATAACGAAGTGGAGGAATTCCATGTGAATTGGAATGACCTCCAGGAATTGATGCAGAGAGAAAGGAGTAGAACCAGGAGAACATTGTACACAGAGACTGATACACTGTGGTACAATCAAACATAATGGACTTCTCTACTAGCAGCAATGCAAGGATCCAGAGCAATGCTGAGGGACTTATAAGAAGGAAAACTAGCCACATTTGGAGGAAGAATTGTGGGAGTAGAAACAGAGAGGAAAAACAACTGCTTGAACACATGGACTGATGGGTATATTATTGGGGATGTAGGTGCTAAACAATAACTCTAGTCCAACTATCAAAAATATGGAATTAGGTCTCAATCAAGGATACATGTATAACCCAGTGGAATTGTGCATTGGCTATGGTGGTGGTGGGGCTTGGCAGAGCGGGAAAGAACATGAAACATGTAACTATGGGAAAATATTCAAAATTAAAAATGAAAAGTAAAATTAAAATAAACAAAAAACAAAGTGAGTTGACCAAGGTAATATGCCTAATTAATGGTAGGGCAAAGAATAGAATCCAAGTCACCTGACTACTCTTTCTGTTATGCTTTGTTGGGCATCTTGAGGTCATTATTTGTCATTTGGGAACTCCCTATTCCTTTGAAGAGCCTTTAAATCTCAGTAAGCATTTGGATGGTGGAGCAGCAGTTGAGCTTAGTGGATTATCATCTCCCTACTGGCCTCTTCAAAAGGCTTTTCAGAGGGCTCCAGGGTTTTATAATTGGGTATAGTGGAAGGGGAGTTCTGAGCTTGGAAAGGTAGTGTGGCAAAGTGACTTGAAGTCTATCTAGTTAGACCTCAGTTGAAATCCTACCTTAGACATTAGTTCAGTGAGTCACTTGACTTTTATCAGTTTAAGATTCATCATCTGTGAAATGGTAATGATAATAACATCACCACAAAAAGGATTGTTATAAGGATTAAATATCATAATTTATGTAAAGCACTTTGTAAATTTTAACCTGTTATAAAAATTTCAGATATAAGTATTATTGAGAGGTAGTATGGTAAGTTGATGAACAATGGGTCTTGGATTGAGGAAAACCTGTAGTCAAGCTCAACATTGATACATACTGGTTGTGTGACCCTAGAAGCCACTTAAACTGTCAATGCTTGGATTATAAATTGCAGAGAATGTGCTGAACTGCATTAGTAGAGAAAATTCCTCACTAGCTACATTGATGAAATCATGGGTCTAGGCAAAACAAAAGATGATCAATTATTTGAGCAATCCACTTGACTCTGGTGGGTTCAGATAAATTATTTGACTCTGCTCAAAGCCTTATTAGTTGCCCTTCCCTTCCATATGCCTAGTTGGCTGGATCAGGTTCATACTGTGTAATTAGGATTTGCTCCCCAGGACTCTAAATCCCAGTTTCCCATGTTCCTTCTCAGTTATGTGCTAATGTAGGGAGGATATAAGTTTTGTGTATCCGCCCCTCGCTCTTTCTTCCTGATCATGGTTTGTGGAGGTGGGGTAAAGTGAGAGGCAGGAGAGTTTTACTCAGGTTTTACTTCTATTTCTTTTTTCTTCTAACTTCAAGTGATTATTAATAAATCATATAAAATATAATACTTGAAGTTATTGGCTATTGATTTAAATTTTACAATACAAAGGGCCAGGCAGGAGAACTTACTCACATGGTCTTATTTTTGTTAGATAATTGGGTTTTTTTTTACTTCTATTTCCTTTTTATTCCTTCTACTTCAAATAGTTATTAATAAACTTTATAAAATTAATACTTGGAGTTATTGGATATCAATTTAAATTTTACAATATGAAGGACAAAATAGGAGCTAAGGAGAAGATGGAAAAGGGGTAGGAATTCTGGCTGATTCATGGACCTATTAATCTTCTAAGACACTCAATCTGAATTTCTCTTTCCCTAAGGAGTCTATTTTTGAGGTCTTCTTCCACTGGAGGTTTTCAAATTAATCTCACCAAATCTTCTTCTACCTCCCCCTACCAAGATCCATAGTCCTTCCTACCATATACTTCCAACCTGAATTATACTCTTTTGTTGGTTACTGATGTCTTGTGAACAAGAGATCAGGATACTTAGAATTCAAAAAGTACTGGTTGACAATGAATACCGTTGGGTTCCCTCACTGGGGAAGTCTTAATGTTCATTTGCCATTTCTAGTATTTTATTTTCTATGATAACAGAATGGGGTATTGATGGATGGAAGGGTTCTCCAAAAGTATGTTTCCTCTTTTTCTTTGGGAAAAAGTCCCAGATGTGAAGATTGGTTACCTGGGCTTGAACGTCAGCTCTCTACCTAACATATTATGTGACCCTGAGAAATTCACATAACCTCTCTGAACTTATTTTCTCATCTGGAAAAATGAAGGACTTGTCCTCCAGGCCCTAAATCTACAATCCTATGATCCTAGGTTCTTCCTTGGAGTTAAGCCTATCTAAGGACATCAATCAACCCTCACTTTTCCTCTTGGGTTAGAAGTAGGCTATACTATCCTAATGGTTTGGGCTCCTTTCTTTCTCAGTCACTTAGTTCTCTTTTCTAAGGTCCCCATTCTTTTCTAAGCTCCTACTTCTCCTATTCCTTTTAGCACAGTTGTTAAAATTTCCTTGAAAGACTTGGATGGGGCTCATAAAGACAAGGCAAGGGAATAAAGCTAAGGTAGGCAGTTGTTCCTTCCATTCCCTTCTGAGGACTCAGAATCTATTTCTCAATGAATCTTCTCTGAACCTGGTTTTCAGTTTTCTATTCATCTCCCCTTTGCCTGAACTCCCTTACCCTCACCCTATTTCACCTCTGCTAGCAGAAGAGTCTCTAATTTCTTTGCCTCATCAACTTTTCCCATCTACTTTCAAATCTCCATCCTGAAGGATCTTTTTACTCTTCTAATTGCTTTCTCCCTCTGCTATTATTTACTAATTTAGCTCTGGAAAGCATTTGGGGCTACAGTCAGGATGAAAGCAACCCTGCTAAATAACATCATACTGTACATTTCTCAGTTCACAGCCCGTATGGCATTGCTTGCTCACCCTCTCCCTGTCTCTGTCTCTCTCCCCTTTCTCTCTCCCTATTAATCACCCCTAGTCTATCTTTTCCCCTTCTCTTTCTCTATTCTTTCCCCTGTCTCATTTTTATTTGCTCTTTGTTTCTCTCTCTCTCTCTCTCTCTCTCTCTCTCTCTCTCTCTCTCTCTCTCTCTCTCTCTCCCCCCCCTTCTTTCTTTTTGCCTACTTACTCTTCAAAATATCAAATATCTCAGCTGATTGAGCCCTCATTTAAAATAATTTCCTCTCTTGTCACTGAAATATTAGTTGGCAGGGAATCTCTAGTTCTCAGATTCCTATATTTTCATTTTCGTTCTTCATTGTTATATTCTTTTGATCTGTTTGTAAATTGTTTAGAGGCATGTGAGACATTGTATAAATTAAGATGTGCTGCTTGTGATTTGGGAGAAGTGTTTGAGATGATGTCTTTTCTTGAAATAGCAATATAGCTGAGCCCCCAACCCTCCACCACCCACTCTCCAGACCAACTGAGATGTCAGTCTCCTCTTGGGGCTGGGTGAAGCTTTCACCTCAAACTGCTGTCAGTTGTAACTTTGCCCCCAAAGATAATACCAGGAGTGGAAGACCATTAAAATCCTGTGAAATAGACTTTACAATCTGGATTTTATTCAATGAAATAAACACTTAATTACGAACATCTGTTTTAGCCTAAATTCTAATTACTTAATCTAGCCATCTGTAATTTTAATGATTTTCCACAATTTTCTTTCTTTGCAACGTGATTAATGAGAATGACATGTGAACAAGTGGTTCTGCTCTTCCAGTCAGTTACAGGACTCTGTCTCTCCTCTACCCCCAGTACTTCTCTTTCAATGGAGAAGCACGTTTTTTTTGCTATTTGCCAGCAGATGCCTGGCAGGTACAGCTGGTGAGTGACATGATGCTCAGAGCCAAATTATTTCTATTGTTTTCTTTCAGCTTGGCCACTAAAGCTCTCACCTCTTAGAAGACAGCTCCTGTGGCAATATAGGGCTACACTACCTATACTGTAAACGTGGTGCAGTGGAGATCAGGGGAGAGGGAAAGAGAAAAAGATGGAGATAGGGAGAGGAAAATTAGAGGGAAGGGGAAAATGGAGAAAGAGAAAACAAGAAGAAGAGTGAGGAAGATAAAATAAGGAGAGAGGGGAAAGAGAAAGGAACATAAAAGAAGAGAGGAGAGTCAGAGACAGACACAGAGACAGAGAGGAGGGAAAAAAAAGAAACAAGATAAAGGAGAGGGAGAGAGGAGGGAAAAGAAAATGAAAAAAAAAAAGAAAAGAATGAAAGGAGAAAAGGGAAAAAATAAGAGGAGGAGAAAAGGGAAAGAGATATTTGAAAAAGGGGAGAGAGAAGGGGATAGAAGAGGAGAGGAGGGAAGAAAAGTATAAAAAAGGGAGAGAAGTGGGGGGGGGGAGAATTCCTTCAAATAAGGGGATGCTTTTTCTTCTGAAGGCAGGGCAGAGGAAGGCAGCTCAAGGTTGTTTCCCCATTGGGGCTGTGTTCCATCTTCCTTTGTGCTCTTTAGCAGCACTGTCACATAAAAGGGCCAGGCTGTTTGCACGGGGAATTCCAGAACACAACAAGGCAGGTAGGGAGACGTGCTGCTCTTCAGTAAGGTCATTGCCATAGCAAGAAGCATAGAGAGAGGCGTGTGACTGTTGTCATTGTTGTTGCTGCTGTTTTATCTTTTCACTTTCCCAAGGCAAGATATGTATGTCTCCACCCTCCCTCCTTCCCAGAACAGGCTATTGTCTAATGAAAGGACTCTTGGACCTGGGAAACAGGAGATTGTGAGTCTAGTCTAGGCTCTGTCACTGATTTGTCCTGTGAACTTAGATATGTCAGTTAATCTCACTTCAATGTCTTCAATTTAAAAAGGGAGGAAGGAGTAACTCATATTCTTTCCCATTTTATAAAGATCCTGGAGGAATGAAGGTTCCAAAAGAAAGCACATTGACCTGGGAGATGGGAGACTTGGATTCTGTCTTGGTCCTATTACTAATTTGCAGTGTTACATTAGGGAAATTATTTTTTCATTTCTCTGGGCATTAGTTTCCTCATCCGAGGTTTAGACTGGGGTCCCTTTCAAACTGCTTGATTCTAAATATGTATTTTGAATGAAATGACTTGGATATTTGGTGGCCTAATATCTAACATACTCAACACTGTACATGGAAAATCAAATTTTAAAACTTCCACTGTCTCTTAGGCAAAAGAGATAAGTAGCATCTATTCCATAGACAAGAGAAACAAGGGGACTTATCTAAGACTAATGTGAGAATCAGCAGCAGAAATGGGACTAGATGCCTGGCTTAGGTGAGTCTAAGTGATCCACAGAATAAGTAAGAACAAAAATCTCCATCAATATTGAGACAGCCCTGAGATATCCTGATGTCTTTGTGTACTATAATCAACTTAATTCTTGGGTCTCAGGTTAGACCACAGGAAGAATAATGCTATTTGTTTCAGAAATATCCTCTTGGTTCCTTTTGGATACTCATGACTAACAGAATATGACCCTATGTTGGGGTTTTCTTGGCAAAAATAATGGGATGGTTTGCCATTTTCTTCTCCAGCTCATTTAACAGATGAGGAAATTAAGGCAAACAGGGTCATGTGACATGCCCAGGGTCACAAAGCCAGTAAATATCTGAGGCTGGAGTTGAAGTCATGAAAATGAGTCTCCCTGAATCCAAACCCAGTGTTCTAAACACTGCACCACCTAATTGAGCTCCCCCCCCCCCAAATAGATCATTCCAAAGTGTTTAACAGGACTGCATTCTCCAGGTTGGGAAGAAACAGTCTCTTATCCTTCCACCTCTTCCATTCAGATGAAATTTGTTCTTTACCATTACTGTGACCTCTGATTCCTTGACCCATCCCATTTCTCCAGTCCATCTCCACTCCATAGCTTAAATTATCTCTATGCCCAGGCTCTAGAGCCCAGGAAAGAGGCCAAGGCTGGAAATGCAAATGCAGGAGTCAATTAAACTAGGATGATAATTTAAGATTTGGATTTGAATTGAATTTAGATTCATCTTTTAGAATATAACATTTTGACATTGTGTTTCAATAAAATTGGTTTCCTTTGAAAAAAAATTATCTCTATGCCCAAACTTAGAGCCAAGTTTAATTTCTTCAGTATCACACTAATCACCACTCTAGAATTTCCTTCTTTTCCCTATGCCTCTAATCTACTACCTACACATTCCCTGCCACAACCATCATAGGATCACAGATTATAACTAGAAGGGACCTCAGGAGATATATAGTCCATACCCATGGTCTTCCACCTCTGTAAAGGAGGGAGTGCCTTCTAATATCTTTACATGAAGGCCAATACTTAATTATTATAATTTTCAGCATTACCTTTTGATTGTTTTGTTGCTGTTGTTTGACTTATTTCATTATGCATCAATTATATTTAAATCATCCCATGCTTCTCAGTATTTACCTAATTCATTACTTCTCACAAATTCAATACTTTTTACAAAAAAGCACTTTGAAAATCTAAAATACTATACTGGATCATAGGTCTAAAATGAAAAGGGAATCTGATCCAACCCTCTTATTTTATATATAAGAAAACTAAGGAATTGGGAGATTAAATGACTTGCATAAGGTCATACTGGCAGTAAATTCAGAGGTGGGATACCAATATTAACCACTATTAGTATCCTGATCCCAGACAGCTACCAAACATCACCAGAGAAAGTCATGAAAATGAGCTAATTTTGTCTACTATAAATTCATGGTACATAACAAAGCTGAGCTCTGATTGATGCTTAAGATTCTTTCTATTATTGACTCCCTGTTATTCCTCACAGCAACTGTTCCAAACCTTTTTCTCTCTGTTCAGTGCCCCCTTCAGAACTCCCAGTCCTCAAATTTATATCAGATGACTTAAACTCCTACTTCACTGAGAAGATTGAGATCATTTAAAGAAGATTCTCTCATCTTCTCCTCCTCCATCCCTTAAAATGTTTCAGCAAAGTTACTTCATTTCTCTCCAGTCACGGAGGAAGAGGAATTGCTAGTCATCATGAAACTGAGTCCCTCTTTTTCTACCCATAATCCCATTCCCTTCGTTTCTTCTCTAGCAACTACACCTTTTCTCTCAGGCTTCTCCAAACTCTCCTTTACTAACGGCTCTTTTCTGCTTCCTGATATCTGTCACCTTCCTGTATCATAATATTCCCTCTATCCAAATGGAAATGAACTACTTTCCATTCCCTGAACACACTCTGAAACATCTCAACACCAGAATTTCCCCCTATGCCTGAAAGATATTCCCTTACACTTTTTACCTGTTGAATTCCTCTCGACCTTATTTAAAGCCTAAGCCAAATGCCACCACTCTCATGAAGCCTTCTCCCAATGACCAATATCCTATAATACTGTGTAATATATGCTAATATAATATATTAGTTATATTTTGCTATATATACTATTATATTATATTATATTATATTATATATGCTAATATAATATATATGGTTATATAGACCATATTTGTATATAACATATATGCTAATACCCTATAAAACCATATAACATATGCTAATATGTGATAATATATCTAACATATTTGCATATAAATACATATTGATACCATATAATATATGCAAATATTGATATAATATATAACATATTTTATATAAAATATATTCTAATACCCTATAATATTATATGATATGTGCTTATATATAAAACATGTAATAAGCAAGAATACCTTATCATTCTAAATGTAACAGAGAAATTTCTTTTACACATTTCTTATGTGTATTTTTTATTTCACTGATATGCATTTGCGCTATATCCCTCCAATAGACTATAAGTTCCATGAGGGAAAAAAGTATATATAAATTTTGTTTCTCTCCCAAGACCTAACATAGTACTTACTCTGCCATACAATTAGCATTTAATTAATATTTTGAAATTGCATTGAAAACTGTCTGTACCCAAAGGAAACCAGGATTGTGCTTTTCTACTTCAGCATCTTTGATGACAGTATTCTCTCTACCTGCAATGGCCTTCTCTATCTCTTCTGCTTATCAGAATATACTCATTCTTCTAGGACCAGGTCATATGACTCCCACTCTAAGATGCTTTCCTTGACTATTCCAGCCCACAATAGCCCAGGAGGTTCAGTCTTCCCTCCTGTCATTCATCCATTGATCCATCCAGGTGATCCACTGGTCACTTACTTTTCAACTACTCCTTCAGCATAAAGTAAAGATTGCTTTGTGTTGTTAAAAATGTGTCTTCTTGAGTCACAGAGCAAAGGCATATTAATTCAGGAAGGGATATCAGAAGCCATCTTGTCCACCCCTCTCATTTTACCTTTGCCAAATAGACAATAAGTCTCCTGGGAACAGAGATTGGGTCTTAAATATGTTATTATTTATACTCTACAGCACCAAGTAAAGTGTTCTTGAATATATCTGATACTTAAACAGTATCTTGTGGCTGATTAGCAGACACGAAACCAGAACACATCTGATTAATCCCACAGTATTAGTCGGGATAACTAGTTGGAATATTTTACACATGAGGAAACTGAGGAATGAGGAGATTAAGTGACTTCCACAAAGTCACACTGGCAGTAAACTTAGAGGTGGGATACAACACTACAGACAGGAAATCACTGCCTCTTTCCTGTGTCCACCAAAGTCAGCACAGATATAAAAATAATTGAGAATTTCTACATTGCCTATTAAGGTCTAGGAACTGGGGAAGGGTGAAAATTCAGAGAAAGGGCAGCCTGCATCATTGGGTCATACATTTAGAGCAGAACGCACTTTGGAAATTAAAGTCCAGCTCCTCTCTTTTTAAAGAAGAGGAAACCTGTTTTAGGAAAGATTAAGTGAATTGTTCAAGGTCATACAGTTCACAATGTTCTGAGATGGCATTTGAACCAAGGATTCCTGACTTTGTTTCCCCTGTCTATGCACTGTGCCATAGGTTGGAATCATGGATCTGGAAAATATTGGTGGATGTGTTTGCTGAGCCAAATTTGAAAGATGGAAGAGAGCAAAAAAGGTTCCTACAAAGCAGCAATAAGGCAATTGTCCTGATTTCCCCCAAAGGGAAAAGAATAGAGTCTACAGACTATGGACCAGTGAACTTAACTTTGATTCCTGCAAAAATTCAAGCACTCATTATTAAAGAGATGGTTAGTGAATATCTTTAAAAGGAACTTTTGATCACAATTAAGTCAGTGTGGCTTAATCAAGAACAGGCTATGCCAGACTAACCTTATTTCCTCTTTTGGCAGTATTACTAAATTTGTAAGTCAGGGTAATGAGGTTGATATAATTTACCAAGATTTTAGTAAAGTATTTGAATAAAGTCTTTCATGCTATTCTTACAGAAAAGATGGAAAGATGCAGGCTATCTAATAGTACAATTAGATGAATTCAGAACTGGTTGAATGGCTGGGCTCAAAGAATAGTTGTTAATAGTTTGATGTCAGCTTGGCAGGAGGTCTATAGGGAAATGCTCTAGAGCTCTGGGCTGGACCCTGGGCTGCTTAACATTTTATACGTTGTATAAAGGCAGAGAAGTCATCTTTATCATATTTTTTGTGGCACAAAGCTAGGGGGACATTGGATGACACAGGATCCAAAGAAATCTTAACAGGTGAGAACATAAGGTTAAATTTAAATAAAATGGAATTCAATAGGGATAGATATAAAATCTTACACCTGAGCTTGAAAACCCAGTTTCATAATTCTAATAGCTGCTGAGAAGTATGTATTGATAGTTTTTTGTCTGAAAAAAGATTTAGGATTTCAGTACATGGCAAACTCTATACAGGTCAACATTGTGATATGGCAATCCAAAGGAAAGAAAGAAAACTTAATGCAAAAACTTGGGCTACATTAAGAAAGGGATACCTTCCAGGACAAAGGAGGTAAGCATCTCCTTATACTCTCCTCTGGTCAGAACACATCTGGAATGCTTTGTTCAATTTTGGAGGCATTTAGGGAGAACATTGATAAATTGGAGAGTATTCAGAGAGGGCAACCAGATGGCAAAGGACCCTGAGGCTATGACATATGAGGATCCATTGAAGGAAATGGGAATGTTTAGCCCCTCAGGAGGGGCACAGGATTGCTGTGTTCAAATGTTTGAAGGGTTGTCATGCAGAAAAGAAATTGGACTTTTTTGATGTGGCTCCAGAAGGTGGAACCAGGATCAAAGGTAGAGATAGTAAAGAGGCAAATTTAAGCTTGATGTCAGGGAAAAAATATTCCCAACCTTTGGAGCTATCAGGCAGATAGGTGGCTCAATGGATAGAGTACTGGTCTTGGAGTCAGGAAGACTTGACTTTGTGAAATCAGATCAGGCCTCAGACACTTATTAGCTGTGTGGGGCAGCTGGGTAGCTCAGTGGATTGAGAGGCAGGCCTAGAGACAGGAGGTCCTAGGTTCAAATCTGGCCTCAGACACTTCCCAGCTGTGCAAATCACTTGACTCCCATTGCCCACCCTTACCACTCTTCCACCAAGGAGTCAATACACAGAAGTTAAGGGTTTAAAAAACAAAACAAAACAAAACAAAACAAAACTTATTAGCTGTGTGACTCTGGGCAACTCACATAACTGTTTGCCTCAGTTTCCTCATCTGTAAAATAAGCTAAAGAAGGAAATAGAAGGCCACTCCAGTACCTTTGCCAAGAAAACCCAAAAATGAGGTCACAGATTTAGACAAAATGGAAAATGAACAACAAATTGGAGCTATACAAAATTAGAATGGGCTGTGGGTTCCTCCTCAAAGGAGGTCTTTGAGGAGAGGTTGGATGGCCACTTACTTAGATTATATTTTAGTATGAATTCCTATTCAGGTGTGGGTTGGACCAGATGACTGCTAAGGTTTCTTCTAATCCTAAAATTCTGATTCATTTTTTCCTATAAGATGCAAAAGGATTGAATGTTTCTCAGGGAGGAGGTATTCTATTTTATCCTTCCCTTTTAGTTCCTTTCTGGCAAATTCTTGAGAGTCTCATCCAAGTTCTGGGCTCTGACTTCTGAAAAATGAGTAAGCTAAATATGAGATAGCCTGTTATAAAGGAGCACAAGAGAGGGAGAGAATTTGGAACTCAAAAACTTTCTTAAATGATTGTTAAAATGTTTTTATTTGTATTTGAGAAATAGTTAATGAAATAAATAAAACAAAACAAAACAAAATAAAAAGGAGCATGCACCTTGCCTAATGGTATTGGCTTTTACTTTTTACATTGATTGTCTGATAAGCTGACAGATTGACATCCATCTTACCTACTACCTCTTTTCCACTAGGCAAGTGCTTTAGCATCTATATAGAGCATTATATCTATTAAGCATTGATTAAGCATTGAGGTACATGGAATTACATTGGCATTGAGAAGGATGGTATAGTGGAGAGCACATTGGACACAGACCAAAGAGTGCTGATTTCAAATATGGCTTCCAACATTCATTAGCTATGCAACCCTAGATAAATGGATAAATCGATGAAAAGGCCTTCAGTTTCCTTATCTGTGAAATGGGGAGAATAACATTTACATTACCTACCTCATAGGTCTTCTGTGGGGAAAGCCCTTTATAGACTTTAAAGGTTTCTATGCATGTGCATTATTATTCTTCCTTTCTAAAGACTTTTAATCTAAAATGATTTAAAAAGCTCACATTTATATAATGTTTTAAGATTTGCAAAGCACTTTACATATATCATCTCATTTGACCTTGATAATAACTCTATCAACTATTATAATACACATTTTACAGATGAGGAAACTGAGGATTAGAAAGGTTAAATTACTTGCCAAAGGTGATGCATGTAGTAAGTTTCTGAGGTGAGATTTTAATAAGTGCTCTATTCATTATGTCATACTGCCTTTACATTTCTTCTGGTTTAAAATGGTAATATTATAGATTTAAATCAGGAAGGCACTATAGAGGCTAAAAAGTCTAACTCTCACATTTTAGAAATGAGGAAACTGAGCTGGTATGTATTGGTTAATGTCTAACAACTGGTTCTCTGGGGGGAAATGTTTGCATGAAATACTATTAAATTTAACCTGCATCATTGACATTTTCTCCATCACTTTATTAAGTCCAGACAATCAATTAAACAACAGATTGAGAATCAGTTTGTAGTGTTTGTTGATTTCTGATGCTCATGTTGAAAATTTAACAATCATCTCTGAGCCACTTTGAGCTGGCTCCAGCACAGCCCTGAAACTGAAGATTATATGATTTGTCCAGTATGTGTTTGAAGCCTAATTTGAATTCAAGTCTTCCTCTAAGTCTAACACCCTATTTTCTATGCTACCAATTGCCTAATTCTGTCAGAGAAGATTCTACCACTAAGCTTGGCCATTGGTTCTGCTGCCTAACTACTTTATTTCCTGGATCCTTACCCTCTCTTACTGTTGCTTTAGCCAATAACTATGAATATTATCTCCTTTTGACAAATAACACACTCTCCAGCCTATCTTCCTTAGCTAAACTTTCTTGTTCTCACTTCTCATAATTTCTCTAATAGAAGAACTGCAACAAATAGCACTAATAACAAGGACCAAATTATACCTGACCCTGGGCTTGGCATGGTCTTAAAAAAAGTAGCATAGATCTAGAGGCAAATCTAGACTTCTGCCCTGAAGAAGCTTACAATTCATGATGGAGACATTGGGAGAGGAAAACAGGGCAAAGAGAAAACATTCACTTCCATGTGAATGTCCACAATGGAATAGGTCTGTAGGATGTCTGGAATAAGGGCATTAAAGAAAGAAAGAATGTAAATATACAATGGGCAGCTAGATGGCATAGTTGAGAGAACACTGGGCTTGAAATCAGAAATACTCATTTTCTTGAGTTCAAATCTTGCCTCAGACACTTACTAGCTGTGTGGTCCTGCGCAAGTCCCTTAACCTTGTTTTCCTCAGTTTCCTCATCTATAAAATGAGCTAGAGAAGGAAATGGCAAACCACTCTGGTATCTTTGCCTAGGAAACCTCAGATGGGGTCACAAAGAGTTGGAAATGATTAAACAAAAAGTGCATACCAGGAAAGAAGCTCTAGGAGCCACAGGTGTGTATAAGGTGGCAGATTGGCATAACTGGAAGTTCTCTGATCTAGAAGTCTAGAGATTTAGGTTGTAAGCCTAGCTTTACCACTAGTTTGTGTGATCTTGGAAAGACATTCTCCTCTGTGTATCACTTTTCTAATTTGTAAAATGCAAGAGTTGTATTAGATAGTCTCTAAGTTCCTATTCCAACTCTAATCTTCTGTGATTCTGAGATCGGGTATGAGAAAATCTCTAGACTTCTCATGCAATTATCTGGTCCCGAGCTCTGGGTAGGGGAATGCTGGTAAATGTTAAACAATTTTTTTCTGGGGGAAAATGTATGCAGGACACACTTTTATGTTTAATATGCATTATTAACATTTTCTCTGTCACTTTCTTAAGCCTAAGCAATCAACAAAACGATAAATCAATCCCCGATTTGTAGCATCTGCCAGATTTCCAAGGTGTAAATGCTCATGCTGAAATTGTAACAATCAGAAAGCTAGTTCAAGCTGGCTTCAGCACACCCTTGGCTTTAGGGGACTTCTGAGTATTCCTAAATGACAAGATAATGGTCCCAAGTAGTGACACTAATCCCTCATCAATTCTACCCCCACAGCTGTCTCCTTGTCTGGCCCTACTGTTCTCTAGCCCCAGGTTTCTTAAATTATCTTTTCATAGTGTGCTCATAGATGCCTCTGTTTGTAGGATTAAGAGTGGAAGGATGAACAGAGATGGAGTGTGGGGAGGAGAAGAGAGGAAGATAGAATTCCTGAATCACTGACAATGTTAATAAAGACACGGAAGAGAAACAGGCTCAGAGTAACAGACTAGTTAACATGTAGTTGGATTCATAGTCAGCCAAACTGGGTTCCAATTTGAACTCTGCCACTTAATCAACTAAGGCAAAGCCACTTGACCTCTTTGAGCCTCAGTTTTCCCATCTATAAAAGGGGATGATAATGTCTATAGTAACTACTTCAGCAGGCAGTTCTGAGGCAAGAACCTTGTAAATTGTAAAATGCTTTATAAATGGGAGCTAGAGAAATTCTCATGAGGTCAGGAACACAGTAAGTTTGAGTATCTTAGAGCTTAGGGGATAAGTTTGGGCAGCTCAGATGACTTTTTCCTTTGGTGTGTATCAAAATAGGCTCTGATTTTGGAGAGCTGAGGGGAGGGACAATACTTGATGAGTGTTGGGAGAAGCTCTAAAATCCTTGGATGGCAAAAGCCTTGGTAGTTGGATGGAAATAATTGGAATTGGAACTGTAGGGAGTTTTCCAGAGCACATTGAGAAGTCATCATGACTCAGGAGTAGATCCCTTATAGTCCTGGATTGGGCTGGCTAGCAAGGGGTGTGGTGTACAGATGGCCCACCAGGGCCACAAAGGCTGCTGTACTTACTGCAGGCCCAGTGAAGGGCACGTGGTCACAATTCTCCTGCCATGACTGGTTGAGACTCTGTACAAACTCTTGGAAGAAAGCATGGGATTGGTTGAAAATAGAAAATCCCAGGATGTTGACTCGGTCATCCAGAAGGCTGTCCATTCGTTGGAGAGAGAACTCCTGGAATGCACAGGTAATTAGAAAGAGAAAGCAGTTAGGAAGTAAAGGAAATGCAAGACTGATCCTCCCCCAGCGGTCATTAGAAGACAGGGCAATAGTTGAAGAACAAGGGCATCCTTACAACTCTCCATCATCCTTGAGTCTGCAGCGACGTTCATTTTCAGATGGGGCTGGTGGCCTTGTACAGAGAAAAATATTAATCCAGGGCCAGAGACTAAACTTAAAGTCCCGGTCAGCCCATTTGAGCCCTTGGTCACAAACTGGGAACAGAGACTGACTCTTTTGAAAAACCCTTACCTTCCATCTTAGAACCAATTGGTTCTAAAGCAGAAGAGCAGTAAGGGTTAAGTAATCAGCAATGGGGGTTAAGTGACTTTCCCAGGGTCACACAGGTAGGAAGTGGCTGGGGCCAGATTTGAACCCAGAATCTTCCATCTCCCGGCTTGTATTGGTTCTAAAGCAGAAGAGTGGTAAGGGCTAGGCAATGGGGTCAAGTGACTTGCCCAGGGTCACCCAGCTAGGAAGTGTCTGAGGCCAGATTTGGACCCAAGATCTTGTGTGTCTAGGTCTGGCTCTCAATCAAGTGAGCCACCAGCTGCCCCCAAGACCATGACTCTTAAAAAAACTGCTCAAAAGACATGACAATTCAATTCAATAAGCTTTTATTAAGTGCCTACTCTGTGCTAGGTGCTATGCTAGGTGTTGGGAATATGAAATGTAAAAACAATACGTGCCTTTAAGGAGCTTACATTCTATTGGTAGAATACAACATGTAGACAGATGAGGAAATAATATATATTATTAAGCATATATTAAATTATATATTTATTATTATATAGTATACTTTTATTATATTATTAAATATATTAAATGTTATATAATATATATTATTTTTATGTTATATATTTGCATATATATATAAAATTACCAAGATGTATGTAAATATGTAAAATAAGTACAAAGTAATGAGGTGGGGGTACTCTACTAACTGGAAGAATTGATTGATATGTCTTAGCACTTACTCTGAGCTGTGATAGGAGCTAAAAGTTCCGAGGAGTGGAGGTGCAAAGGGAAAGTGGTCTAGAAAGAAAGCAAAAATGTGGAGGCAAGAGAAGGCAATGGCCATTATGGGGAGCATCAAGGAGGCCAATTTGGCTGGTACCTAAAGTATGTAAGGGGAAGTATATGCAGTCTGCCTGAAAAGATAGCCTAGAGTCCATTCATCAAGGACATTAAATGCCAACCTGAGGAGTTTGTATTTCATCCTCTAGGTGACAGAGAGCCACTGAAGCTTCTTGAGGAGGGGAAATGTGTGGTCATGTTTGTGTTTGTGTTTTGGGAACATAAATTCTGGCAGTTGTGTGGAGGTGCTAGGATATAAGGATGGATTAGGGAGGGAGAATTACTATCGTCATGTACAAAGGATGCCATATTGACCTTCCATGCCCAGTATACAGCTCTGTGTCCTCTGAATGATCAAAAGTAGAGCTTGAAGAAATCTTAGAAATTAAGAATTAATCTTAGTCGTGTAACCATAGGCCATCCCAAGACCATTTCAGTACATCACTCTAATGTTATGGCAGAGCAAACTGAGGCAAAGACTGGTTCGGGATCACACAGATAGTGGGTTGCAGTGTCAGAGGGACTGAGGGATGAACACATACACCAGTGGGTCAGGCTGACTTGAGAGATGATTGGTGTCCCAATCTCACTCTCTAGCTGGGCAGAGCCATCGTTTTCCTTCAGGTCTAGTCTTTCTATTAGGAGGTGCTCCTCTTCCCCATCTCCTCTTGGCCTTTCTGGCATTTGTGGTTGGATTAGCAGCCTCCTTTGAACAACCCATGCTGCCAACCAGCAGCAAACCACCCCCTTCCCCTCACCCCCCACGACTTCCTGGAACCATGCCTCCTCTACGAGGAGTCACAAGATTCCCATGGAACCATGGACTCCAAACACAAATTAATCTGGTCGAGGATTACCTATGTCTTGAATCCAATCACATTCCCATTAGAGGAACACGGTCAGAACTGCCTAAAAATGTATTGATTTCATGTGGCTGATATTATCCTCCTGTCTCTCCAGCAGGGCAGCCGCTTATACTCTGTGGGCTGTCATTGGGCACAATGGGGGCAGATGGCTAACGAGAGAAGGCACATCTGCAGAGGGGGGATGGGGCTAGAGGGGAGCAGTGCCAGCTCTGCCTGTTGGGTAATTACAGAGGCTGATTGACAATGGTTTATGTGGTTAGGGCGTAAAATGCTTTCTCTCCCTGGGGTTGGATTCCTTCAATGTAAAGAAAAAAACTTTCCCACAGTAAGAGCTGTCCAAAAGTGGAAGAGGCAGCTAGGCTAGGGAGTTTCTTAGCATTGGAAGCCTTATGAAGAGATTAGAGGCAGTTAGTTGGCATAGTGGATCGAATGCTTAACTTGGCATTAGCAAGACCTGGATTTGAATTCTTCCTGAAGCATTTACTAGCTGGGTAAGTCACTATGAGCCTCAGTTTCCTCATTTGCAAAACGGAGACAGCAATAGAACTTATTTCACATGGTTATTGTGAGAATTAAATGAGACTTTCACTTTTTTATTCCTTAAAGTGCTATATAAATGCTAGCTATTATGATTATGATCACATGTTTTTGATGTTCTATGGGGAGGGTGCCCCAGGTAGTTTTCCAAGTCTCCAGCTTTACTTGTAGCTTTTTAGATACATTTCCAGGTTTTGAGTTATATTTATAGTTAGCTGTGGATTCTGTAAGGTGGGAAGTCCTTCTTCCTAGATCACTCTTCCCTTTATCCGTTGTCTCCCCACCCCATCTCTTTTGCTTTGTCAATGCCCAACCCTGGATAAAATTGGCTGCTGGTTTTGACTGTGCTTATTCCCATATTGTCAGACATTACTGGACAAGGCTACAACATGGTGATGATTTAATCTACAAATTCATATCATTTAATTTCAGCTGGCGCTCTTTCCTCCTTGGTAAACCTTTTATTCATTGTTTCTCAATTACTTAATTTAGTTCTCCAGGGCAACTGTTCAAAAAACCTTGCCTGAGACAGTGTGGTGCTGTGGAAAAATCTATGGCTCTAAATTTATCGGACCTGAATTCAAATCTCACCTATGATCTTTACCAGCTGCATGACCATAGGCAAGTCATTTCATGTTTCTGGGCCTCAGTTTCCTCATCTGTAAAAAGAGGGAACTAGACTTAATTGATCTCTGAGGTCCCTTCTTGTTTTAGAGTTATGATTCTATGATATGCCCAACCCTGCCCTCTTTCTTGATTTTAGCATAAGACCTTAACTACTTTACTGAGAGCAAGGCCAATTCATCAACTCCTCTCAACCATACTTCAAAGGTTCTCCATATTTTCATCTGTTTTGTTCTCCATCTGTTCCCTTGATCTCGTTGACCCCTCTAGGCCTTTATCCCATCAATCATTCCCTCTTTCTTCTATATTTTCAGTCACTCCTTCTGCAATAGTTCCTTCCCTCAGGTGTCCCTTAAAGAAGCCCCATGGCCACTTAGTTCTGCCACTTCCTTGAATTACTATTCCATTGCATTCTTTTCACTGGCAAACTTCTGGGAACAGAATTCTACTCCCACCCTTCTCTTCTCTTCCTTACCCTTTATTCATTCAGCAAACAGAATTATTTAAGTTCCCCCCCCATATCCAACACACCTCAACACTTAGCAAGATGGCTTCCAAATTCAAACTCTACTGAAATGATACCTTCAAAGTTCACCAAGAAATCTACCCTCCCCCCACACCAAATCTAAAGGATTCTATTCAGATCTCATCTTCCTTGACTTGTATGAAGCAACTGACACCATTAACTTTCACTTCTTTTGGATGTTCTTTCCTCTCTGGAAAGTAAACTATTAAAATAGTATTCTCATGGTTCTTGTTCAAACTCTTAACTGCTATTCCCATCTTCCTTGCTGACTCCTTTTCCTCATCTGTCCTTCAGAAAGTGAATGATTCCAGAGACTTTGTCACTGACCCTTTTATTTCCCTTCTCTATATACTTCCCCCCTTAGTAATCTCATCTATACCCTCCTGTTCCACCTCTATGCTGTGATTTCGTAACTATCATTCCAGTGTCTCCCTCTTTAGCCCTGATAGGGCCTAGAGCTCTTCTAAGTTTTAGATTGTCATTTCCAATTGTCCACAGTATATTTCTACCTACTCACACCTCCCTCAGCACTTCATAATTAACCTGCTAAAACCAATATCATCATCTTTCTCCCTCATCTAATCCCTCAAACCCAAAACAGCTTCTTTTTTTGAGTTAGGTTCATTTGTTGTTGTTCAGTCATTTCACTTATGTTTGACTCTTTGTGACCCTATTTGGGGTTTTCTTGGCAAAGATACTAGATTAATTTGCCAGTGCCTTTTCCAGCTCATTTTATAGATGAGGAAACTAAGGCAATCAGGGTTAAGTAAATTGTCCAGGTTTACATATTAAGGATGTATCTGAAGTCAGTTTTGAACTCAGGTCTTCTTGGCCCCAGGTTTAACACTATCCATTGTGCCACCAAGCTGCTTTTGAGTTAAGCTCTTAGAAAATTGGAAATCAAAGAAACTTAGAGATTACTTCATCCAATCTCATTAAAAATTTTTTATTCATTTTGAAATAACACCTTCTGTCTTAGAACTAATACTGAGTATTTGTATCAGAATTCCAAGGCAGAAGAGTGTTAAGGCCCAGCAGTGGGTTTAAGTTTAAGTGACTTGCCCAGGGTCACATAACTAGGAAGTGTCTTAAGGCCAGATTTGAACCCAGGACCTGCTATCTCTCAGCCTGCCTCTCTATCCACTGAGCTACCTAGCTGTCCCCCTCATTTTTTTTTGGTTAAGTAAGGTAGACCCAAAGAGATTTTCCTTTCTTCTCATACAATTTGCATAACACATTGGAATTAGGGGCAGGAGTGGGTAAGCACCTTATTTAAATTAGCAGTTTAGAAATATATATATATATATAATATGTGTTATATTATATATTCCACATATAATTATAAAATCATAATTATATATGATTATTACATATATAATAAATATAAATAAGCAGCTTTTACATCATAGCATGAATAAGTGGTTTAACAGGTAAACTTTGACAAGTCATCACAGGATTCTAGTACTAGAAGAACTAGAAGGGACTTCACAGAATCTAACCTCTTCATTTTACAGATGAAGAAATCAAGGCTTATCAAGGTGAAATGTCATGTCCTTGGTTACACCTGTGGGAAGTGTCTGGAATGAGATTTGAATCCAGGGCCTCTGTCTCCATTTAGTACTTTTTCCATTGTACTACATAATTCTTAGGTAGGAATGATGCCTAGGCTTAAAGCCTCAGTGAACAGTTTGAGAGAGATGGCAGTGGAAACCAGGGATGAGAGGATGAAGTTGCAGGTGTTTACTTAAAACTTCTAATGTGCAACAAATTCTAAAAGGTCAAATAGATTTGAATAGTAGCTTAGCCATTATTTCTTGTGTGACTAAGCAGGTCATTCAATTCCCTGAGTCTTGGTTTTTTCAATGCTAAAATGGCAATATCAAACTTGATGACCTCTAGGAAGAGTCTCTACCCATAAGTCTTTTTTCTTAAACCATCCATCTTGGACTCAGTACTGTGTAATAGTTCCAAAGAAGAAGAGTGATAAGACCTAGGCAATGGAGATTAAGTTCTTGCCCAGGGTCACACAGCTGAGAAGTGTCTGAGAGTCAATTTGAACCCAGGACCTCTTGTCTCTAGGCCTGGCTCTTAATCTATTGAGCCATTTAGCTGCCCTCTAGCCTTAAGTTGAAAATTATCTGGGGATCTGAACTAATAGAATAATGTCCCAGAATTTAAACCTGTCTTCTTCTAAATCCATTATACTTCCATTATACCACACTCTTTTGATTCCACAGCCTCCTTTAATAATTCTTTCTTCTATTTAACAGCCCTGACATTTGGGAAATCCTTCTTTATAGCTGACTTCTCTTTCCTCTGCTTCCATTTAAGACCATTTGCACAGAGGAAAGGGAGAATGATCATCTATTAGTCTCTTAACTACATGGATCTGTGCCACCATTGAGAATGCTGGGCATTTGGTGGGAGAAATGGGTCATCAGTACGAAAAAAGAAATGGCTGAGTCATCCCACCCACAGAGAAGTTTCTGGCATTTGACCACAGATATCCAGAAGTAGCTGCAGGTCATAAGTTTAAGCAAACATACATAAAAAACCCCACACACTTCTTCCCCAGTTCCTACACAACTATTGTCCAATCTCTCCTGAGGCTCAGCAGGCAGGCAAGGAGGTCACCTAGGAAAGTGTGAACTAACATAAGTTGTTGATTCTGTTCTTGAATTTCTCTTTTCTGGGGATTCCACGACCTCCACAAGGGATATCAGTGAGCAGGACAGCCAGGGCTGGCTGTACACACAACAGAATAAATGAGACTCATTGGTTCATCTAATATTGGGAAAGCATACCCCTTATCATTCTAAATCCTGTTTGAGCTTGTAGCATTTCTTGCCTTTATCATTTATTTGGTATGTAACCATGGGACTAAATGTTATATGCAGACAGAAAGAAAGCTCCTTGAAGGCAGAAACTGCTACACTTTTGTTGGTATCCCCAATGCTTGGCGCTTATTAGGTACTTAATAAATATTTGTTGATTGTTTCTTCTTTTTGGTTAACTTTTTTCATGTGCCATACTTTGTTGTTGTTTGGTTGTTTCAATAGTGTCTGATTTTCCATGGCCCTATTTGGGATTTTCTTGGCAAAAATACTGGACTTGTTTGTCATTTCCTTCTCCAGCTCATTTGACAGATGAAGAAACTGAGGCAGAGTTAAGTGACTTGTCCAGGGCCACACAGCTAATAAGTGTCTGAGGTTGAATTTGAACTCTGAAAAAATAAGCCTATACTTTACCTCCCTGACATCCTGGAAGACAGAGATTAAATCTCATACCACATATCACCTTCAGTGACTAACACAGTCCTTTTTATATGGTAGATGCTTACTAAATTGTTGAATGATAGACTGAATGATGATTGCCAATCTTGCAGAACCTCACAGTTATAGCAATGAATATCAGGATTTATAACTGGAAGGTACTTAGAGATCATCTAGCTATTTTATAGATGACAAGACTGAGACCATGAAATGGGAAGTTGACTTCATCAAGAGTACATAATTTAGCCAAGGATAAAGGAGAATCAAGATTTAGACCTAGTTCCCCACCCCAACTCAAAATCCAATGTTCCTTCTACTCTACCATGCTGAAATGCACATTGATGTAGAAAAAGACTAAAAGATGGGAATGTCTATATTGTTCATTAGGCATCCCTTGGAAATTGCTTTTTGGAATAAACCTCTGTTGTCACTCATCAATTTCTCCTAAAAGTGAAGTGTAAGATGGGAGAGGGGAAGGGAGATGGAAAAAAATCTGTCTAATTCTTGATTAATTAGGTTCTGGTTAATTGGTAATGTCCTGTGCAGTGCTAAAAAACTTATATTTTACTCCCTCTTCTTTTTTCTCCTTGTTTGGGAACACAGAAGAATCCTCCCTTACCCCCTCCCTCTACTTTTGTGACCCCCCCAAAAAGACAAAATTAGTTCTGCCAATCTTCTTCATTCTCTTCTGCTTCCACCTCTTCATAGAAGAAAAGCAACTTAAGATTGGAGCCAGATCACTACCTATAAATAAAATAAGTAAATAAATAAAATGGAAAGTTATGCTGAAATGAAGAGTGAGTTAAATGGGACCTTAAGGGAATGCTTCATTTGTAATAGGATGAAAGCAATCTGGAAAGATCAGTATGGCAGCTAAGGGGAAAGGGACCCCACTTATTTGAAGTGGTGTAATGTCTCAGATTGCCTGAAGCTTGTGACATTTCCAATTCTCTATTTTACAAACAGAAATTCATTTTTGATAAAGACATTGAGGCATCTTCCATGGGTCAACATGCTATTTATCATTCAGGGGCAGAAGTAGGGATTGGTTGGTTCATGGGGGAAAGGGAAGGGAAAAAGCATTTCTATAATGCTTACTATGTACCAGGAACAGTACTAAGTGCTTTACAAATATTATTCCATTTGATTCTTGTAGCAAGCATATGAAGTAGGAGCTGTCATTACCCCTATTTTACAGTCGAGGAAACTAAGACAGACTTGTCCAGTATCACACAGCTAGTAAGTATCTGAGGCCAGGTTTGAACTCAAGTTTACTTGACACAGGACCCAATGCTGTATCTGCTGATCCACCTAGCTGCCTCTAACTCAGAGAAAGTGGGCAATGATTGTAAAGAATCAGCATCATAAATGGGCTGTTGCAATTCTGGGACTAAAATCAGGAGGAAATACAATGCTTTGGTGTAGGAATGCTCTGGTTTGGAGGAGGACCAAAGACATCAAGGACAAAAATAAAAAAAAAAACCTGTGTGAAAGGAAAATCACCTGCCTTCTGTATACTCTGAGAAGTGGGAGAGTGTATTGTCCCAAAGAGAAGAGACATATATGGACTAGGACTGAGCTGTCTTAGTGCAAGGAATTAAGTCAGTTATGTTCAGCACCATGGACAGTAAAAGCAATACTTGAGAATTTGAGAACTAAATGCTGTATACATTTTAGTTATTATTATGTTAACTTATTAGGTACCACCTTCTACTTCCAGAATTACTTCCTATCCTATTCTGCCCCCCACCCCCAGTTGTTACTACTTTCTCCCTTTTCTAAAAATCTTATATTTACTTCTCTACATATATGGTACATTCTTTCCAGTAAAACACAAGCTCTTTGAGATCTGTTTTCTGTTTGCCTTTGTATTCCTAACACTTAGTACTTTGTGCATAGCAGGTATTTCATAAATGTTTTCTGAGCTAAATGTTTTGAGGAGGTTCGAAACTTGTAAGGTCTTAATCCATAAGTATGAATAGTAAATCTGGGCTACTCTAAGAGTTAAAGGGCAAATATTTGGGGGCCGTGTAATAACTTTCTTGGCTCTAATCTAATTCAAATAAAATAAAAATTAATAATAATAATAGCAATAATCTGTATGTATTTTACCAGACCTATAATTTCATTGGTACATGGAACTTTCAGGTGAGGAAATTCCATCAATCAATGCAAATTAGTACTTTCTCTGCAATTTATATTCTTAGAGACTTACCTAGAGAAGCATTGAGCAATTAAGTGACTTAGGATCCAGGTCATTTGGTGAGTATCTATCAGAGGTGAGACTTGAACCCAGGTCTTCCTGACTCTGAGACCAGCCCAGCTTGCTATCACCTCCATTGCTCATGATATACATGTCAGTAGATAAACATGTCAGAGGCATGTAGCATATTTGACTGTAGTGTCAGAAATACCTATGTTCAAGTCTCATCTTTGACAAACCCTGATTGTATGATCCTGGGCAAATTATTTAATGAATCTATACACAAGGCAATTCAAGACCAGACACAGAGATGTTAACTTACAAAGATCTAGGGAACTTCCTTATCCAGGAGTGCCTTATAGCAATGAAATCATAGGTCCATTTCCTATCACTATATATATGTGTGTATATATATATATATATATGCATATATTTGTATATGCACATATATTTTACGTTTTCCTTACAACAATCATTTGAAGACAAGTACTATTATCTTCATTTTAGAAATGAGGAAACTGAGGCTCCAACAGGTTCAGCCACTTGATCATGGTCACAGAGCTAATGTCTACTCACAGTATTTCCAGTGCTTAACACAGTGCCTGACATATAGTAGGTGCTTTATAAATGGTTGTTGACTGGATGACTGTTGAAGTTAGGATTCTAACTTTAGCCCCCTCATTCCATGCCCAGTGTCTTTTCCATTCTGTTCAAGCCCCTAGTTCCCTTAGCCAACACACCTTAGCTATTTCTTATTTATTTCCTCCTTCATACCTGTGACAAAAGACATACCCAGCCCATCCAGAGACCCATTCTAGTCCACTTTTTCCCTTTTCTCTGATAAGTAGTAGAGAGGAACCTTGAACTTACTAGGGGACCAGCATCCTCTAGGCACCTTACACTTCCCTCCTATCCCCTCTCCAAAGTCTTGGTAACACCAGTCTCTGCTTCTGTTTATCTGCACCAAAGCCTGTGCTCGCTGCGGGCTGGGAGATTGCTTTTTGTGAAATAGCTCTTTGAAGAAAGTAGCAGCTAGGAGACTAATTCATACCTGTCAGCGAATTCTATTTAATAGGAGACTCAGCCTTAAACCTCCCAGCTCCTAGCTCTCCTGGCCTCCGCCTGCTGCTTATTTCCTATTCATTTATCCCCATGACCTGAGTCAGCTCATCCATCCCTCCCAGGAGTGCTGTCCTTCCTGGGTATTTCTTTCCCAACAGGACTCCATATATAAGTTGGTGACTAAGCCATTCAAAGATAGATGTACCCAGACGCATGCCACCTACTGGGTCAATGGGGTGAAAAACAAAGGATGGGAGGATTTAAGCATTTGTTACTTGAGCTAGGGAGGCAGAAGTCTCCCCCTTGCTTTCTTTCTTCCATAATATCCCACTGCTGTGATTATTCTCCATGCTGTACTCAACAACTGGAATAGTGTTTTGTCCCCTTAGGACTCTCAGTGAGTCCCTAGTGAATAAGGAATTGACACGGCAATGAGACAGGTTGACTTGACAGACAAGATGTCCAGGAATCACTCTCTAGTTGGGCAAAAAATGAGGACTTTTTGAGCTTGGCTTCCTCTCTGAAGTGTTAGTTTTTCCTCTCTAACCTCTCCCATTCCCCCTTCTAGCCATCAAACTTTAGCTGCCTCCTTATCGCATCTAAAGAAGTTAACAATCTCCAAACATGAACCATCTTCTTCTTATCAGAGGACCACTTCTCATCATTCTCAATCTCTGGAGGTGCAAGGACCTGAAAAGAGTAGAGTACAAGCAAAGATATGACCTGCTTGGGATACAACCACATTCCCTCAAGGGTGTTCAAGCAGCAAGTGAATGCCCTCTTGGAGTAGATTTTGCAGAGGGTATTTAAGCTTTAGGGAAGGATTTGGGCCTCTAAGTTCCCTTTAGATTGTAAGGTTCTATGATTCCACAAAGTATGTTTGGGAGACATTGTGGTACAAGAGAAAGATCACTGGCTTTGGGGTCAGCGGACGTGGGCTTCCATCTCATTTCTGATATATAAACACACATCATGTATACATATGTACATATATATTTATACACACATAATAAATATTTATATATACATGCATATATTATATATACACAAATACATCATGTACACATATGTATATACATATATATGTACACATATACATATAAATACATTATTGCTATGGCCCTTGGCAAGTAATTTAATTCTCTCTGATCCTTGATTCTCTCAACAGTAAAATGGATTTGGAGTAGGTATCTTCTAAAATATTATCCAGGGAGCAGCTGGGTAGCTCAGTGGATTGAGAGCCAGGCCTAGAGATGGGAGGTCCTAGGTTCAAATCTGACCTCAGACACTTCCCAGCTGTGTGACCCTGGGCAAGTCACTTAACCCCCATTGCCTTCCCTTACCACCCTTCTGCCTTGGAACCAATATACAGTATTGACTCCAAGATGGAAGATAAGGGTTTAAATAAAATAAAATAAAATAAAATAAAATAAAATAAAATAAAATATTCTCCAGCTTAAAACCTCCCTTACCCTTTTCCTGCCCAAACACTCAGAGGTCTGACACTGATCACTATAGCACCCACCCACTCAGGCCTGCCTTCCTCAAATCAGAATTATTTTTTTCTCTACCCAGACATATTACCAATCAGCTGCCAACATTGAGCAGTTGGCAACAAGGCAGCCAATCTAGGGGAAGCTTCCTGTTATTGGCTCCAGCCCCACAGGTACTCAGATTCTTCCACTGATCTCTCTCCCCACTTTGGGTTTCTCCTCTATCTAGTATACCAACCATTGTGCTCCTAGAAGTACTTAGAGGTACTTTTCTCTCCATTCCCAGACCAAGTCTGAGAGTCTGCCAGCTTCCCAACCAATTTGTGGAGGAAGTACGTAGGATAACCTAAGTGCCAGAGTTCCCATGACTTGCTAAAGATTATATAGAAAATACACAATGAAATTTAGCTTCAAACCCAGCATCAGAAGACTTATGAAAATGGGGATTGTTTCATCTAGGGTCCTCATTTTCAGGATTAATAACCAAAAACTATGTGCAAGTCACTGAACTAGACAATGGGCACACAAAGATAAAAAAAACCAAACAATCCAGTCATTGTATTCTGTCCTCGAGTAGCTTAATGTCCAGGAGATAGGATCTACTAGGAACAATACAATATGGGTGGATAGATAAAAGATGAAGAGGAAAATGAAGCTTTCCCCCAAGAGTGAAATGACTTGTGCAAGGTCACAGTGAACAAATGGCAAAATCCAGGTTCTCTGTCACTGAATCTAGGTTTCATTCTGCTATGATAGAATTTTCTAATGGGGTAGTCCTGATAGGAGAATAAGCTTCCTGATGAAAAAAATGAATTCCTCATTACTGGAAAACCAGGTAGAAGCTGGACAGTCATCTGTGGTAGGTATTGTCCAGGGATTCTTGCACTAGGCAAGAAGTGGGACTCAATGGCCTCTCAAATGCCTATAAAATCTGAAATTCAGTGGTTTTCAAAGGGGTCTGCTTGTCCTGAGGTTTTCAGGAGCAGGGATACATTTTGCCAATATACGAGATGCAAATCATGACTCTACCCTACTGAAGGGAGAAATACAATTCTATAGATCTGTATATGGGTTGTCCCTCCAGTGTTGAAAATCATAGCCCATCCAGGCCTTCTTTTTTTAAAAGTTTTTAATTTAAAAAAAATTAAACCCTTACCTTCCATCTTAGAATCAATACTGTTTATTGGCTCTAAGGCAGAAGATTGGTAAGGGCTAGGCAATGGGGGTCAAATGACTTGCTCAGTTAGGAAGTATCTGAGGTCAGCTTTGAACCCAGGACCTCCCATCTCTAGGCCTGGCTATCAATCCACTGAGCCACCCAGGTGCCCCCAGGCCTTCTCATCCCAAGCATCTCTTAGGCATTTCTTGGGGGTTCAGTCAACATGGTGGGGCCACCTTTCCTGTAGGTCTCAGGGTCTCTAGCAACCCAGGGTAAAATAAAACCTCGTGACTTACAAGTGAGGAATCAAACCTGTGAGTTATGATGGTGGCTTTTGCCACTGAGCTTTAAATGTGAGCTGTTGGCACCTCGGGCACAGGGCTGAGGGAAGCCTCTGCTGGTGATTAATTGAGCTGCTGATGCCTTTGACATTCTGAGTATAGTCTGACTACAGCTGGGTTCCGGATGCTGGATTGCTTAATAATAACAGCACTTTCTTCTCCTAATGGTCCTTGTAATACAATAGCATTTAGAGTGTAATAATAATAATAATAAGATTTGCAATAATGTGTTTTGTTCCCACTCTCCCCATGCTTTCCAAACATTTGTTAAATCCCAAGCGTACTTCTCCACAGGGCCAGATTATCCCAAAGGCAGGAGTCCTCTTGGTGGCTGCAGGTATCCTAGAAGCTTTAAATTCACCATCCCCTACTCCATGTGCTCCTTCAAGTATTATGTAGTAGCCTTTCATCAGCAACCAACAGAAGTACCCTACATCAGATGCTGACCTTGTCCCCCAAGTCTGAACTAGGTGGTAAAGCAGAAAGAGCAATGGGCCAGACATCAGGATTATCTCCTCAGACACTTACTAGCTGTGTGACCCTGGGCAAGTCACTTAACTGCCGTCTGCCACGTTCCTCGCCCATAAAATGGGGATAATAACACACTTATCTCTCAGGGGTGTTATAAGGATTAAACAAGATAATATGTGGAAATTACTTAGCAGACTTCCTAGCACATGATAGGGTTTTTAAGACTCTTACCTTCCATCTTAAAACCAATGCTATGTATTGATTTCAAGGCAGAAGAGCATTAAGGGTTAAGCAAGAGTTAAGTGACCTGCCCAGGGTCACACAACTAAGAAGTATGTGAGGTCAGATTTGAACCCAGGACTTTTGGCTCTCAGCCACTTAGCTGTTCCCAGTAGGTTCTTAATAATTGCTTATTCTCTTCCTCACTATTTCAACTACACATATACTCTCCATGTGTCCCAGGCTAATTCAATCCAAATGAATATGATCCAGTCCTTATTCCTGGTAGAATTTAAACTCCTTGAAGGCAAGAATTACTTCCTTTTTAAATTTTTTGTTCCTTGGAACCACAGTACCTGGAACACAATAGAGCTTAATAAATACTTTTTGATTGACTGATTAAACATCTATTAAGTATAAGACACTTTTTTTTTGTGATGGTAGGGGTTGTCCTTTGTACTCAAAGAGGACCAAAATAATATCATCATTTCAGGGTGGGGTCAATGTACAGTGTCTCCAACTGTGGCTGATCAGACCAATAGGGGCTCAGAAGTCTCTGTCACAGGTCAGACACAAATAGCCCGTTTGAACATTTGGGAGGGAGATGTCTCTAAATTTGGGCACCTCACATTTCTTTTGAGCTATTGCAATTCTGCTATGCTCATGGGGCACGGTGCCTTCTTTGATGAGGGCACACAACACAGGACGGTCCTGTGCCAAGGGCTCCCATGTCTCAAAACCAATTTCTAGGTACGGTAATATCAAGACAAGATCAATAAAATAGTTCCTGCCCTACAGACCTACATTCAGCATGGAATTGGACTCAAATATATGGGAAGGGGTTCAAAAGTCCTCTCCTACTCTGGAGGTTGGGGTAGATAAAGATTGAGGACAGAACAAGATCAAAGAACACAAAGTAGTCCAATTTGACTATGGCCAGGTTCCTGAGAGGCATCAGTATGAAAGAGGGATAGAAAGGGCTGGAACTATCTATGAAGGGTTTTGGATATTAGACTGGGTCCTTTGCTTTCTCTCCTGATCATTTCTACTGCCCTCAATACTTCCCTATTCAGCAGCCCTTTCATGGAGCAGAGGGAGGTTGGAGCAACTTTAGCAAGCAGCATGATGGGAGAGGAAGCATGTTATCATGGAAAGAGCACTGGATTTGGAATCAAGGGATACGAGTTTGAATCTTAATGCTGATAATTACTGCGTTTCTATGGGTGAGTTACTCAGCCACTTTGAGCTATATATATATATATAAAATGGAACTAAAAATACTTGCACGGCCTATAGAATTGTCTCAAGGAGAGTACTTTTAAAATCTAAAGTGCTACAGAATTGTGGGTAATTCAGAAATAAATTAAGCTACTTGAGGGCAGTTAGAGTTTCATTTTTCTCTTTGTATCCCTACTGCCTGGCCTAGTGCCTGACTCATAGTGGGCATTTAATAAATGCTCATTGAACGAATTAGATTGAATTGGAAAGCATCCAGGCTATTGGTCAAAATGATAGCTAGAGAATATTGTTGCAATTTTATTTGTCCAGGATTTCCTAAACCTCCATAACTGAAAATCACCCATAGCACTCAAAAGAAAGGGAGGCAATGTTTATATACCACCAAATGGATGAGGCTCCTGGTCTTTGACAAGTTAGTAACAAGGGAAAGCAGAGTCCTGCCCACCCCCCAGCTTCTATCAAAGCCTCATTAAGCTCAGAACCCAAGCTGACAGAAAGGAATATTTCCATTATGTTTCTACCAATTTTAAACTAGAGTATTCCCCAGAGTGGAGAATTAACAGTTTGATTTATCTCGTCTGAACCCTCCCAGCCCAGAAACAAGAAAATGCACACATTGTTCTCCTTTGTGTATGAGTGTGTGTGTGGCAGATACCAGGACTGGGCTTCAAATTATAGTGAAAGGATGATAGGTGAAGACATCTTCAACTTGGTTCTGGGGTCCATTGGGATTTATCTCCATTGTCATGCTGTTTGTCAAACACCAGCCAAAAGGGGGGTTTTGGGGGACTGATAATTGGTTCTCTCTCACTGCAGAGAGAGAAGCTTTCCTCTGCCTCTTTCTGGTTTTGGCATCCACTGTTGAATGCCTGTGCATTCGATGTCTATCGACTTTTCTGCTAATGTTCATCCTGGCTCCCCTTTCCCATCCTAGTTCCCTTCCCTTCAACTCACTGTCTTCGGGTTTCTTATTTCACCTTTAGTAGGCAGATTCCCATTCCTGCACCCTGAACTCCCCCCATCCTCTGGGCAGACTTGGAAGCCTCCCCTCCTCTACCCCAGGAGAGAGACTTCTCCAATTTGTTGGATTCCTCCCTCAACAGGCCTCTGAGGATGCAGAACCTGTGGCATAGCTGCCTACATCGCCTTACACAGATTAGAGTAATGAATGTCTCACTTATTGGTTTCTCAGATATGCTGATTAATTGGTCCCAGAGGTGCCCCAATGCTGCTGTGGATGGACATCAAGTTCCAAGTCATGCTTAGGCCCTGGATTTGGAGTCTGATGAACTGGTTTGAATCTGAACTCTCCTGCTCAGAATCTGCCTGATCTAGGATGAATCATCTTATTTCCCTGAGCGTCAATTGCCTCATCTGTAAAATGAGACGAGATCAGATGATTGCTAAGGTCTTGTCCAGTATTGGATGCTACGGATGACGCTAAGCTTAAGGGAGCTCTGGGAGGTCTTCTGCACAGCTGGGAGTAGTTTTAAAAATCGCTTGATCTAGGGAGGCAGCTAGATGGCACAGTGGATAGAGAGACAGGAGGTTCTGGATTCAAATCTGGCCTCAGACACTTCCTAGCTGTAGGACCCTGGGCAAGTCACAATCCTCATTTCTTAGCCTTATCGCTTTTCTGCCTTGGAACCCAATACTGATTCTAAGATGGAAGGTCAGGGTTTTTTAAAAAATCATTTATCTACAAAGGGTGAATATCAAGATAGGAGGGTTCCAATCCCAAGTTGAAGATCTTGGCCTCTCATTTTTTTCATGCTCTGCTCTGCTCTGCCCAACAGGTTATAGTATTGAAAAGCCAGTCACTCAGTCAGTTAGTTAACATTATGACTGTATAAGGTTCAAACCCCCTTCCATTGCCATTTCCTTCTCCAGCTTATTTTCCAGATGAGGAAACTGAGGCAAGCAGGGTTAAATGACTTGCCCAAGGTTAAGTGACTTGCCCATGGAAGGATGGGGTGGAGAGAGAGAGGAAAAGATATCAGGGGAGGAGGAGAGGTGGCTGCCCTCAGGGAGCTCTGAGCAAGGTGTGAGCTCTTGTGAATATTGGTGATAGAAGTGGTCAAAGAGCAGGAAATGAGCTCTGCTGGCTTGGGGCTGCTCAGTGTTCATCCTGCAGTTAATTGTCTCCTTGCCTTTCGGCTGAGCTGCCTGTCTCTCCAGTTTCTTTTATTGGCTGCTATTCTACAGCTATAGTTCACCCTCTTTATGAAGCCAGATTTTTCTCTAGGAGCTGAGACTGGGAGTAGTTGGCCAGTCCAGGCTGAATCTGCTTCATTGGATTTATACACTAACAGATAAAATGGTGGCCTATGTACCCTCCCACACCCACCTTTCCCACTAGTCAACCTTTCCCACTGGCCTGGGTTTAAAACCACAGAATTTTTAATACCTGGGATTTTACCATTACAGATTCATTCCTTTGTGTTAGGCATAACAGCACTGTTAAAATGCAAACAGCCCTGAAAAGGAGCCTGAGTCACACCTCATCATAGGAGATTTATAACTGGAAGGGACCTAAAAGGTCAGCTGGTTCAACCAACTCATTTTACAGATAAAGAAACTGAGGCCCAGAAGTGGATGTAATTTACCCAGGACTCATCCATAGTGAATAGCTGGGATTGGTAACCAGGTTCTCTGACTCCAAATTCAGTGCCCTTTTCACTATTCCAAGGTACAACTCAACTAATAATAATAATTCACATTTACATAATGCTTACAATGTGGTTTTCACACAAAATCCCTGGGAGACAGGACCTACAATTATTTTTATGATCGATTCCTATTTTACAAATGAGAAAATAGAAACCCAGAGAAACCAAATGGCTTTGCCCAAGGTCACAGGACTGCAAAGTGGGAGGTGCTGATTGGAAGCCAGGTCTTCGGATGCTAAGCTCCATATCTCTACCTCTTCAGTACAGAGCTTCTTACCATTAGTCTAGATCAGTGGTTCTCAAACTTTTTTGGCCTGCTGCCCCCTTTCCAGAAAAAAAAATATTACTTAGCTCCCTGGAAATTACATTTTTTTAAATTCTAATAGCAATTAATAGGAAAGATAAATGCACCTGTGGCCATCACCACTCCCCTGGATCGCTGCAGCACCCACCAAGGGGCAGTGGCACCCACTTTGGGAATCACTGGTCTAGAGTATTATCAACAATGAAGATCTCATTGGGACTGCTTTTTCTAGTGCCCTTCCTGCTACCTCAGAGCAGATTTGGCTCAGATTGAGGAGGGAGAGATGGGGCCAAGTCAGGAGTAATTATTGGAGACAAATCCAAGCAGCCAGATGTGGAAGAAGAATTCCCAGGATGCCAGTCTCTGAAAGAGCAAAGGGGTTATTCAAGAGAATATGAGAAGATGCTAAAGCCCAGTTTGCTCCTGCTACAGTTTTGTTTGTTCTAAGGTCTACATCAGAGACAGGTTAGTTAGCAGAATCTATTGGACCAAACTCTGACTTGGAAACCAGGAGACCTCAGTTCTAGGTCCAGCTTAGTCACGTATTCATTGGAGGGTGTTGATGGGAAGGAAACTCCATTTCCCATCTCTGGGCCCTAGTTTTCTCTCTAGTAAAATGAAAGAGCTGAATAGACGTTGACATTTTTTAGTTCTAAAAGAAGTGGACAGCTTGGTGCCCTAGTGGATAGAGCATTGAACCTAGAGTCAGAAGACCCGAGTTCAAATTAAATCAAACCTCATACTCTTACTAATTGTGTGAACCTAGGCAAGTCATTTAACTCCGTTTGCCTCAGCATCCTCATTGGAAAATAAAGAGGAGGAGGAAATGACAAATTACTCCAGTATCTTTGCCAAGAAAACCCCAAATGGGATCACAGTAAGACATGACTGAAATGATTGAACAACAACCACAAAAGTTCTAAAGGAGAAAAAGATTATGAATGTTTCATCCTTTCAGGCAGGCAGTCTAAATCTCACTGCTCATTTCTCATCCCACAGTGGACATCACCATCCTGAAACACATATTGCTCTTGGGACAAAGAGATTATAGGATCATAGGTTGCAAAACTAGAAGGGAGCTCAAAGGACAGCTAGTCTGACCCTCTTGTTCTACAATAACCCCATGACATAGGCAGTGCAAGTATTATTATTAACCCCATTTCACAGATAAGAAAATGGATGCCCAAATAGATTAACAGTGGAAGATACCTCAGAAGTGATATTTGAACCCAGAATCAATGGAAGATTCATCCGAAGTGAGAACTGAGCCCTGAATCTCTGCCTCCAAAGCCAACATGCTTTCCACTGTTTATGCTGTCTCCTTTCTATAGTTGTTAATATTCTCTCCTAAAATTATTTTGCATTTTACTATCTGTTTACATGTTTACTGCCCCTCCAACCAGGTCAAATTAAGTTTCTTGAAGGTAAGGAATGTTTTCCATTTTGCCTTTTGTATCTATGCCTGGAGTCTAGCATAGCATTTTTGCATGTAATAGACACTCAGTAAATGCCTGTTGAATTCAGTTGCAAGGGGAATGAGTGACCCAATTCTCCCTCTTTCCCTCCTCCCCACCTAACTCCCTCCAGGAACTCTAAGATTTCCTGAGGGAAATGTTCATTTTCAGTTGTGAATGGTACAGTTCTTCTGTCTCAATGGAAAGAAAGAAAATTGGCCTTCGGATCCCAAGACTTGTGGCCAAAGCCTGATTTTCTTTCTTCTTCAGTGGGTAATTTGCATGAACTATTTTACTTTTTTAACCCTCATTTTTCTCATCTGTTAAATGGGGGTTATCATACTCATCTGCAGGCTGTTGTGAGGAATAAATGTGAAAGCATATCAAACCTTGTAATAGCAATAGTGGACACTGATGGAGCACTTTAAAGTTTTCATGGCTTTTTACAAACATCTTTGAGTCTCATAACAACTCAAGGGCTACAGGGATTATTATATCTATTTTACAGGAAAGAAAATAAGGTCTTGAACAAGTGGAATGACCTAACCATGATCATACAGATGGTATCAGAGACAGGATTTCAGTGCACAACTTCCTGGCTCCAGGCCCAACATTCTACTATTCCACTGTTTGTTGTCTGACTCTCCGTGACCCCATTTTTGGGTTTTCTTGGCAAGAACATTTGAGTGGTTTCTCACTTTCTTCTCCAGTTCATTTTACAGATGATGATCCCGAGGCAAACAGTAATATCACTTGCCCAAGGTCACAAAACTAGTAAATGTCTTAGGCAGGATTTGAACTCAGGAAGATGAGTCTTCCTGATTCCAGGCCTGACATTCTACTGTGCCAGTAGAGAGCTGCCTCTCTTTTTATGCAAAAAAGGAAATTAAGGCACAGACAGAGGAAATAATATGGCCAGTATCATATAGCTAGGAAGTATGTATCAGAGGCAATATTGAAGGCAGGTTGCCTCATATCAGATCCAGCACCCTTTCCACTGAATCACACTGTCTCATCTCTTCATTGATGCTTGACATAGTATTGATTTAGAACTGGAAAGGAAGGTATCTCATCTAATCCCCTCATTTTACAGATTTGGAACAGGTAGTTTAAGTGTCTTACCCAGGAACAGGTAGTTTAAGTGTCTGAGGTTGGATTTGAACTCATAACTTCCCGACTCCAGGTCCAGTGCCCTCTTCACTATTCCACAATGCCTTTGGCCTGAGTTTTAATGTTGGGAAATTTATGATCGCCTACTACCTGAAAGGCATGGCTCAGGGGGACTAAGGCTCCCCAAAGACCCCGCCTATAGACTTTGTCTTGGCATTTAAAATGGCTACATTAATCATCCTTTTGACTTAAGGCTTTGAAGGTCTTTGGGAAGATACAAATTTTGTTTGGGAAGAGTCACTGCTTAAGTCATTATTGTCCATGAATACCTGAGGAGTATCCAAGGGTTTCTCAGATTGTTGGGTTTGTGTGTGTAGGGCACAGAACAAATGCTTTGGAGATTTGGAGGTCATAATGATGCTCTGGAGCCAGAGACAGGAGGAGGACAATATTGAGGGCCCCTGAGTAGTAGCCAGAGAGCAGAGTGATGGTCAGCTGGGATGTACCAGAGGGGACACTGAGGATCCCTGCTGACAATAGCTTATTTCATGGGAGTGTCTAGAGTTGATGGTCAATATCTATATACACTAGATAAGCAAAGGAATGACATTGAAAATTATCTGGTCTAACCTACTCCTTTTAACAATAAAAAGAAGCTTACTTGACCAAGATCACATAGTTAGTAAGTGACTGAGCTGGTCTAGAATCCAAATCTCCTGAGCACGTTTGGTGTCCCTTCTATCTTTGGGCAATCAGGCATAAAAAGCACAGTAACAAAGATTCCTTTTTGGAAAATCACCTATTTATGGCTAATTACCTCAGTGACCAATGGCATGGTCCAAGGGACTTCCTCTCCCTAGCCTCAATTTGTCCATCAATAAATCCATTTAGTTTTTGATACCTTTCACTTCTTCCTATCCTCTATTTGCTCCTCATTCTTATGGGTAGTGTGCAGAGATAAGGCAGAAATGGTTTGGACCTTTTAGAGAAAAGATTCTCAATATCCTCTAGGTGCTTTTAGGCTGATCTGGACCTCAATGACATTTGTCATTGCCAGGCCCTGCAGCTTGTCTGAATTTCCACCTGATAAGGCTGGTGCCCCAGAGACTCAGACAGATGTCCAGGAAGCCTTCACTCTATTACTCTTTTCCGTGTTACTCTAAAAACATATTTATTCACCAAAGTGTACAGTTGTATGCAGAGAAGCTCTCTGGAAAGGCCCAATAAAGCTGAAATATGTGGACACTCTTAATAATTTTACAATAAAGTACACTTAAGAATCAATTGCTGAAGTACTGGGAAGTTGTCCAGCTGATGGATTAAAGCTGTGCGCTAGTAGGTTGGTGTTTTATTTTTTTTTCCCTTTGGTGGTTGTTGTCTCTCAGCGGAGAGTTCAGAAGAGAAGGTAAAGGCTTAAAGTACCCTGGGCCCTGGAATTAAACCAAGGTGGGGAGGCCAGATTTAAGATGGTTGTGATGCAGCTGGCAATGAACAGCTTCTGACCTTTGGCAAGATTGGTCCCAGGCATAAGGAAACTGAAGCCCCAGGGATCCACTAGCCCAAAATGAATCCTGTCTTCGGTGCTGATGGAGCAGCATGGGCCACCCAGACTTGCTGAATTATCAAAGCTCCAAAGGTTTACTGGGGGCAGGAAAGTTGCTCATCAGGCATGTCAGCAGCAGAAGGCCAGATCTTCTTTCTTCACAAAGTCTCTCTTCACAACTGGAGACGATCTCATGATGCGGTGGTCCTATGTATTCTGAATCCTAGACTGATAAGGATGGCTATTTCTTTAAGGAATTTGGATCTCTGATTTTCAGTAGGGATTGAGGGATTTGGAAGCTGAGGACAAGGTCTAAATTGGGTATAATCGTTAGGGCATTATAAAGGGATTTTTAAAAATTACTGAACAATGACAAGGTGAAGGTTAAGCCTTCTTATACATCACTTCCACATACTCAACAGTCTAGAGGTTCTGGCTGACATTTAATTCCTCACACAAGCTCCCTTCATCTCATCTGCACTGTCTGGAATATACTCTGTCTTCACCTCCATCTCTTAGAATCCCTGGAGTTCCAATCCCTTGGAATCTTGGAATTTGAGATTCAGCTTGAATCATCTTCTACACAAAGCCTTTCCTGCCTTCTTTCTAAAAAAACAATCCTACATTTATTTTATATGTGTATACATACATATTCACTGTGGGTGCACATCCATACATGCATATATGTGTATAAGCAAACAATTTTGTTCTACATAGATATATCTGTATTGTATACAAATGTACATATGTACATATAGTATGTACAGGCATGCACACATATACATGGCATAAAATGATGTACACATGTATGCAAACACACACAGGTTACTTGCCCATTAAAATGTAAGCTCCTTGAGGGCAGGGACTCTTTATTTCTGCCTTTGTACCACAGTATTAAAATGACTGTCTGGGGAACTCCCCGGGAAGAAATGATCTATCATTACAGATGGATAATTCCTCAGCCTAAAGAATTAGAGTTTCTTAAAACCTCCCAGGGTAGGACATCCTAGGTCTGTGTTGGCGAGCCTATGGCACATGAGCCAGAGGGGCTGCTCCCTTCCCCCTCTCCACACATGCCTGAGGGCATTTTTCCCATCACCCATACTTCTGCCCAGCAGCCCTATGGAAGGGCTTCCTCCCTCCCCTGTCTGGGGTAAGGCAAGGGGCTCACATGAGGCTTGAGGCTTGCAGTTTGAGCACTTGGTCTCTAAAAGGTTTGCTATCACTGTCCTAAGTCCATTCTCCAAAATAAGGTCCATTTTCTTGCCACCTTTCAAGAAACCAAGCCATTTACCCTGAAGGGTAAATGAGTTGTTCAAGGTCACACAGTCAGACAGTGCCAGACTTAAGTCTTAAACAGGGTTTCCTCACTCCAAGGCCAGGTTGCACAGCCTCTAACCATGCCCACTCCATCCCCTTTCTTGTAGCCCTTCATTCACCCAGCACTTTCCTTAAAATGGCTCAGGGAGGTTAGCATTGAGAGCCTTATTATTTCCATTTTACACATGAGAAACCTGATGTTCAGAGGTGGGGAACCTCTTCAAGGTCACCCCACTATGCTGTTACAACTGATATTCAACTGTAAATTGCCATCTATTGTGCACATACACCCCTTGAGTCTAAGATAAAGAGAGACCCAGCTGGAGAGGGATGGACTAGGTCACACCAGGAGGTTTCTTCAAGGTCAAGGTCAAAGACTTTATAGTTGGACAAATGACTTTGCCTTCCCTCACACCTGAGATGAAAGCCAGCTTTCTCATTACCACCACCCAGAAGTTTGAAGGAACCAGGGGAGGAGGCTGCTTTCATACCACTCAGACTTGCTTCTGCCTTCCCAGCCTTCCCTGCTTCCAATAATGGTTTTCACATTTTTCAATTACTTGTAACTAATCTCCCTGATAAGCCTTTGGAAACATAAACATCCCCTCTGGTCTACATGGCATAAAAATGAACACAAAGGAGAAAAAAAGTGGGCTGCCTGTTTCATACCATATTCATTCCCTCTGGATGAGGTAGAGACCGGCCAGAGTGCGGTACCATCCTAAGACCTTGGGGATGTTAGGGGATGTATTTCTGGGCTATTCAATATTGCTTGGCTTCCTGAATAGCAAGAAAATGGACCTTATTTTGGAGAATGGACCTAGGATGTCCTACCCTGGAGGGTTTTAAGAACTGGGTGGAGCAGTTATCTTCATTGGTACAGTCTTGCCTACAGGCAGGGGATAGCCTTGATAACCTGAGGGAGACTTTGTCAGGCTGAAGATTCTATAATTTCTTACTTTAGAAGCCCTAGATCAATATCTTATTGGCAAAATAGTAAGTTGTGTTCTGCCCCTAGACAATCCCATCTGGTACATTCCTGCCTCCTAGCCAGTGGTGAAATAAGAACTCCTGCCACCCTCAAGCACAAAGACCTTCTCCCCCTTCCTCTGGCTATGTCATAGAATTAAAAGGCTAAATTCTAAAGAGAGAAGGAGTCCTCTCCCATTCCTGTAAAATTACCCTGAGTGTCTCTTATGGGGGTAGGGAGAGGCAGTGTAGCCAAATGAACAATTCTAGACAGAATTCCATGGTTACATGGAAAGAGTGTGTGCAAGGAATGTGCAAGTAAAGGACTGGGTTTGAATCCCAACTATGCCACCTACAGATTTAAACCATCTGAGCCCCAATTTTCCCATCTGTAAAATGGGGATAATAATATCTGCAAAGGTGGGTTCACAGGGTTGTTGCAAGGCAAATACTTTTTTAACTTTTAAAGGAATTCATATATATGGACAGAATGGTTGATCTCATTTGCCATAAGTCTTTTCCATAATACTCAAGATATAGGATCTGGAGTCCGATAGAGGAAGGAGCTGCCCCTGTCTGACAGTGTTCTCAGTCTGACTGTCTCCTCCACCACATGTACCATATAAGGGACATTTTTGTGTCTAGGAGAGAGACTCCAGCTAGCTGAGTTCCTCACATATTTAAAAGCTTCTCTCTGGGTAATAAAAGCATCTTAGCTTCAATATCTATGTAGTGAATTTGAGATGTTCAAAGTATGTTACAAATATTATCACAACAATCCAGAGAAGTAGATGTTATTATTCTACCTATTTTACAGATGAGGAAACCAAGGCAGACAGAGATTAAATGACTTGTCCAGGGTCACTCAGCTAGTAAGTGTCTGAGGTCATATTTGAACTTAGATCTTCCAGATTCCAGGTCTAGCCCTCTATCCACTGTCCTCTACTAGCTGCCTACAACAAGTACTAGAGATAACAGCTGATTCAGGGCATATGTTCCTAACCTGGGCTCCATGAATTTGGATTAAAAAAAAAAACAAGCATAACTTTGTTTCAATATAACTGATTTCCTTTGGGATTCTATTTATTTAATTTTCTATATTTCATTTATTTGTTTGTTTGTTTATTTTATTCATTCATTCATTTATTCATTCATTTATTTTTAAAACCCTTACCTTCTGCCTCATAATCAATACTACGTATTGCTTCCAAGGCAGAAGAATGGTAAAGAGTAGGCAATGGAGGTTAAGTGACTTGCCCAGAGTCACACAGCTAGGAAGTGTCTGAGGCCAGATATGAACCCTGGACTTCCCATCTCTAAGCCTGACTCTCAATCCACTGAGCTACTCAGCTGTCCCAATTTTCTATATTTTGGAAACATTACTCTGAGAAGGGGTCTGTCAGCTTCACTAGCTGTGTGACTCTGGGCAAGTCAATTTCTCTCTTTCTCAACTGTAAAAAAAGGGATAATAACACAACTCTTCCAAGGATTAAATGTAATATGTAACATGCCACATGTAATAATATGATTAATTGATTAAAATTTACTTTAATTATGTATAAGGATTAAATGATATTTTTTAAGCACTTAGCACAGAGTTTGGAATATAGTAGGTACTCAACAAATGTTTGCTTTTTCCTTCCTTTGACTCTTGCTTCTTCTATTTGCTACCTGTGTTTCCTTGGGCAATCACTTATCCCCTCAGTTTTCCCTCCTGGAAAACAAGGAAACTGAGTTAGATGAGCATTAAGGTCCTTTCAAACCTAATGCTGGAATAATCTAGCTCTACTCATCTTTTCTTCTCTATAAAATTCCCAAAAGGAAAAGTTGTTCACTGGAAATCCCTTAGGCCCCAACTGTTTCTCATATAAGACTCTGCAGATGGGTGAATTTATTATGAATTGGTGAATTAAGTCTTATAGACCAGAAGGTTGTATAATATAAGATGAAAAGCTCACGGAATTATCTAACTGTTGGCCTGCAGCTCAGACTGAGCTCTGAGACAATTTCAGCCAAAACTTTTAATTTCAAATCAATGGAGTTTGGAGCCCAATCTGTGTTTCCTAGGCAGGAAGAACTGAAAAGGAATGCTTCCTCTTAGGAACCCCAGAGGACAGAGCTAGGAACAACGAATGGAAGGTATAAAGAAGAAGATTTAAGCTCAATGTAAAGAAAACAAGAAGAAGAAAGGAGAAGAAATGGCAAACCACTCCAGTATCTTTGCCAAGAAAATCCCAAATGGAGTCACAAAGTGTCAGACATGACTGAAATGTCCGAACAACAAAAAAGAAAACTATCTGAATGAGTAAAACTATCCAAAAGTGGTATGGGTTGATTTGAGTTAGCTTCTCGTCACTAATGGTTTTCAAGTGGAGGTTGGGTGACCTTGCATGGATCATTGTAGAGGTGGGATTCACGCATCAGATTGGGATTATACTAGATGGGCTGTAAAGTCCCTTTTACCTCTATAAGTAAAGTGAGATTTTAACATTTTAAGATTCTCTTGAGGGTCACAATAAGTTGGGAATATGTTCCCAGGTTTGTGGTAGCAGGTCTAAAAATTCAGAGATGTGGATCCAAGAGGCAGGCTGTTGTCTCCTGACAAACCCAATAAGCATATTCCAATCCATGAAGAGTTGGGGATAGGGGATAGGGGGAAAACAATCAGAATCAGAGAATGTTGGAAATAGAAAAGACCTGAATGTTAATTTAGTCTGATTCTATCATTTTAATCATGATGATGATGATAGCATTTACATAACATGTTAAGGTTTGCAAAGTACTTTTGAAATATTATTTCCCTTCCCCCTCCCCACCCCAAATAACCTGTGAGGTAGGTCCTATTATTATTCTCACTTTTTAGATAAGTAAGCTGAGGTGAAGAGCAGTTAAGTGAATCATCCAGGATCACACAGCTAGTAAGCATTCATATGTCCCAGAGAAGGAAAGGGAATTCACATCCCTGGTTGGTAAAGAAGTTCGTGGTCATGCTATTTTTCTGCCACTCTTCTTTTTTCCCTTCACACTTTCCCAGAACTACAGGCCCAGCTGCCTTATTCAATTCAAGCTAACACACATTTCTGAAGTGTGTACAGTGTACTGGCAAAAAGAAATGCCCAGGCCTAGGACCTCTGGGAACATTCCTCTAAGGGAATCCTGGTGAATATGGGAGAGGTGGATCTCTTGATAAAACTCTTCTTGCTCTCCTCCAAACATATACCCTCCCCATAGATGCTTGTTGAAGTCACTCGTTCATAATAGCTCAGGGACAGAAAATAAGTGGCTCCTTGGTGTCATCTCTTCCTGCCTCCAACCCCTAGAGTGGTTCTGGAAACTGGGCAGATTCCTGGATAGTGAGTGCCAAAACCATGAGGCTCAAGCCCAGCCCAAGGGCAGTCTCTGTGAAATGGCCATAATTACTCCATTCTCAGGAACTCAAACAGAAAGGTCACAGAATCTAGGCAGCTTGCCCATAGCACAGCATCATCATGCCTCTTCCCTCTTCGGTGGTTGATGACTCACCCATATTTGTTTGGCTCTGTCTCTCATTCCTACCTGCGTCTTTAAATCTGGCCACATCTCTCCTCCAGCACAGCCTCCTCCCTCAGCCACTGCCCCTGCTCCCGTTCTCTGACAATAGATTAGGGTGATTTTATCTTTTCTATTAGGCAGTGATTGCAAATCTCTCTGGGTTCATTAGTGGTTGGATAATCCCTCCAGATTTATTAGTTCAAATTGCTCTCTCCCTTTCTCCTCTTCCCTTCAGACGATACCAATTTCCTTTGCTGTCTCAGCAGCTGACTGGGTTTAGCTGGAAGGCCCTTAATTCTTCACACCCTCTGTCCAAACTTCCATCAATCCTAAGGAGGATTCAGCTCCCATAGCCAAGCCTGGAAGGCTTGCTGGAGGATAGAGGCTCCCTCCTAGACTAATGTTCAGAATGAGTGCAATCAATCTCCAATGGCATAATACATGCCCCATTTGAGGGAGCTTGGCCAGGGCCATTTGGGCTAGCACTCCCTCTTGCCAGGAGGAGATGCACCAAAGCCCATATATATTTTTTAGAATTGCCTAGAAAGATTACACCTAGTGGGAACTTCCACTGTTAGGTTCATCTCCCTTTCTTTTGATCTCAGTTGGCTACAAATGGACAACTTGATGATTAGGATGCTAAATTAACCTTCCTGAGATACAGAGGCAAGATTCCAACTCTCAATAAATTTACCTTTCTCTCTGTCTCTTCACTCCCCATTCTAGCATACAAGATCCAAGAGGGAATATTGTATAGCAGAAAGAGCTTTGAATTTGGATTCAAAAGATCCTGGACATCTCAATTCAATTCCAGTAAACATTTATTAAACCGCTTGTCTGTGTAAGGCACTGTGCTGAACACTGGGAATACAAATACAAAATGAAAAACAGTCCTCATTCTCACCAGGTTTCCATTCTATGGAGGGGACACAACATTTAAAGAGATGAATATAATATAATTTTAGGAGAAGTAGATAGTATTAAAAACTAGAGGAATAGGAAAGAGTAAAGAACTTTATTTTAGGGCCTCAATTTCCCCATCTGTAAGATAAGGGATTTGAATAGAGAAAAAATTCTTAATCTTTTTTGGATCTTTGAACCCTTTGGATGTCTGATAAAACCTATGGATCCCTTCTCAGGATAACATTTTTAAATTAATATAGTAAGATACATAGGACTAGAAAGGAATCCAATTATACTAAAATTTAGTGATAAGAATACTAAGAACCCCTGGACTAGAAGATCTCTAAGGTCTCTTCTAGCCCTCAGTTTTCTAATCCACTAAGAGTCCTCTACTTCATCAACAATCTGATCCTCAATTCTGTGCCATTTTCCTTTCCTACTACTCTAAGATGACTGCTCTCTCAAATGCCTTCAGAAACTTCCTAATTACAGAATTCAATGATCTTTTTTTCAGTCCTTATCCTCTTTGACCCCTTTGCAGCATCTGATATGATAACCACCTCTCCTTCTGGATGCTCTCTCTTCTCTAGTCTTCTAAAGGATCAAACTCTCAGGTTTCTCCTCTCTAACAGTCCCTTCTCTGTCTGTTTCATTGTTTTCTATTCCTCCATCCAAAAGCCTAAAATGGATGTTGCCCGAGATTGTGTACTTGGCTTTTATTCTTTCTCTCCAAGTGTTTTCTACCTTTTATATGGCTTCAACTGTCACTTCTATAACCAATGACTTTGAGATATCCATCTCCAACAGTGAGCTCTCTTCTAAAGCTCCATACCTGCCTCTCCAACTATCTACATGGTCTATTGGATATATCATTAACACCTCAAATAGAACACACCTAAATCTGGGCTCCTAATTTCTTCTCAAAACCTGCTCCTTCTTTATACTTCATTATTCTTGAATTTAACAATTCGATTCACTCAATAACCCATGTTCTCAAGGTTGGGTATATGAAATCCTTGAAGGCAGGGGCTATTTTTGCTTTTCTTTATATCTCCAGGACTCAGAAAAGTGCCTCAAACATAGTATGCCCTAAAAATAATTGTTGACTGACTATTGACTGATTGGAATTATATCTGATATTTCTTTCTTTCTTCTTTTACACATTCAGTTTGTTAAGCCCTATTGATTTCAACCTACCTCATATTTCTTATGCCTGTACCCTATTTAAAATTTTTTAAAATTTATTTTAAACGTTTATGTTCCAGTGGAAAGGGCTAGGTAATAGGGGCTAAGTGATTTGCCCAGGGCCACACAGCTAGGAAGTGCCTGAGACCAGATTTGAACTCATCTCTAGGCTTGGCTCTCTGTCCATTGAGCCATGTAGGTACCTCCTCTCCTATTCTTTATTCTCATTGCCACCACCCTAGCTCAAGTATAGAGTATTGCATAAAGTACCACCTAAAGAATTGCAAAAGTGTCCCATGTTTTCCTACTTCTGCCTTCTTGGTCCATTAATCCATCCCTTACACCATGGCCAGATTAATCTTCTTTATACATGGGTCTGGACATTAAGTTCATCAGACAACTAAATAGATGCTATGTGCAAGGCACTGCATTTGATGCAGGGGACATCCAGTTCAAAAGAAATATGGTCAAGGAGTTTACAACCTAATAGAGGGGAAAAGATAAGTACATCAGTAAGTATGCTACAAAGCAGAATGGCATTGGGGCCAAGGAGAGTCCAAAGTATTATGCAAAATTTGAGAAGGCAGAAATCTCTTTCAGTTGGGAAAAGGAGAAGAAAGGTTTCAAGGGGGAGGTAGCAATTGAGCTGGGTCTGGAAGGATTTCAACAGATACATATGGAAGGACTGAATTTCAGTGCATTCAACTGAATGCACAAATACATGAATGTGAAAAAGAGCAGTGTTTTATACATGATACATGATTAATCAATTATCACTGAATTATCAAATTGAACTAATAAGTGGGAAATTACTAGTAGTCTATTTCGGTAGAAACAGAGAATATGTAGATAAACATAGTATGTAGAAATGTAGGAAGATCTTAAATGCTAGGGTAAGGAATTTGTATTTTATCCTATTGATAATAAGGATCCACTACTAGTTTTTGGCACAATTGGCAAACAACGTAGTCAGAACCATGCATTGGGAAGATTATTTTGAAAATTGCTTAAATGGTGGATAAGAAAAAGGAGGCTTAGGTCAGAAATTCTAATTAGGACTCTACTTTGATCCAGGCAAGAAACAATGAAAGTTGAACTAATATGGTGGCAGTATGAATGAAGAGGAGGGAATGTATGTAAAAATATTGCTATTGGAGAATCAGCAGACTTTAGCAACTGTTTATATGTAGGAGATGAGCAAAATGGGAAATTCAGTGAAGACTGAGGTTATGCATCTTGGGATACTAGGAAAATTGTGTCAACAACAAAAGAAATAATAAAGTTGGAATAAAGGACAAGTTTCAGGAAAAGGATAAGTTCAGTTTTGGACATGCTGAGTTTGACATCTATCAGGTAGATGGAAATGTCCATCAAGCAGTTGGGAAAGTGGGACTACAGATCAGAAGAAAGATCTCAGCTGGATGTATAGACTTGTAGGTCATCAACTGAAAAAGTAATGAGCAGAAGATATTGACAGGAGGATGAATGCAAAGTGAAGAGAATGAAGACATTCCCTCTTCCCCATATCTAGTCAATATCTTGCTATTCTATCTCCTCAAACATTGCTCACATATGTTCCCTTTTCACTGCTCATATGGTAACCAAACTGGATGAGGTCCTCCTCATCTCTCACTGGACAAATGAAATAGCCTCCGAATTGGATGCTTGGCTTTCAGTCTCTCCCTTGTCCAACCTATCCTCTACACAACTGCCCACACAATTTTCCTAGCCCATAGATCTTACCATGTCCCTCAGTCCTCCAGAAGCTCACATGGTTCCCTTTACCTTTGCACAAAAATACAAACTCCTCTGATGTTAACAATCCTTCACTATTTTCCAGACTTAGTTTATATTATTCCTCTGTACATTACCTATTGCCCTGCTATTTCCCAAAAAATGATATTCTGTCTTCCACTTTTAGGGCTTTATTGCATAGGTTGAATTTCATGCCTGAAATACATTTTTTCCTCATGTCTTCCTGTTGGAAGACTTAGATTTTTTTCAAGCCTCAGCTCAGGAGCCACCTGCTCTGGGAAGCTTTTCCTACACAATCTCCTTCCCAATTGTTAGCACTCTGTCCCTCCTCAAATTACCTTATGTTTATTTACCTGTTGACATTTTCATCCCTCTAGGATAATTTAAGAATAAAGATAGCTTTCTGTTGTTTTTTTACCCAATGTCAACTATAGTAGGTGCTTAATAAATAAATGCCTGTTAAATTGAAAGAGGGTGCTGTCGATGGAATTAAATGATATAAAAAGGTCATGGTATTTGATAATTAAGAGGTGACTGATGTCCTCTGGAGGAACAGTCTCGGCAGAGGAGCAGAGACACAAGCCAGATTGCAAGGGGATGAGGAAGTGGAGGCAGCAGGTAGAGACTTTTCTCTCTGGACACTGGCCAGTAAAGGGGAAAAGAAAGAACACAATAGTTTGAAAGGATAGTAGGGAAATTGCTATTTGAGTTTGAAATTTGCTTGATATTTTTAAAGATAGAAAAGAGACAGCACAATAGTTTGAAAGGATAGCAAGGGAAATTATTATTTGGGTTTGAAGTTTGCTTGATATTTCTAAAAGAGAAGAACGTAAGCATTTTTAAAGTTAGAAAGAAAAAAAAGAAAGAAAAAAGAAGAAAAGAAAGAGAAAGAAAGGAAGGAAGGAAGGAAGGAAG
>NC_058132.1:206860122-206894424 GCF_016433145.1 Gracilinanus agilis | reverse complement strand
AGAAAGAAAGAAAGAAAGAAAGAAAGAAAGAAAGAAAGAAAGAAAGAAAGAAAGAAAGAAAGAAAGAGCCAGCCTAAGGCTCTGAGATAGCAAATGATTTGCCCAGAGCCATACAGACAGGACCTATCAAAGGTGGGTCTTGACCTCAGAATTTTCCCACTCAGAGGCTCATTTTATGACTTCTTTGATGTGCAATCTCTTTATAACTTCGCCTTATATCTGTTGGTGAAACTATGACACACGTGCCAGAGCATGCTGGAGGGCGCTGTTCTTTTCCCCCTCTACACATGCACCTGAGGACATTTCTCCTATTATTCACCCCACTGTCCAGTAGCTCACTGGAAACACTTCCTCCCTCCCCTGTCTGGGGTAAGGTGGGTGACTTGTTTTATTTTATTTTTTATTTTTTTTATTTTTATTAGTTTTAGAAAAAATTTCCATGGTTACATAATTCATGTTTTTACTTTACCCTTTATCCCCTCAAACTTCCCCCCACACCCATAGCTAACTCGCATTTCCACTGGTTTTAACATGTGTGGTCAGTCAAGACTTATTTACATATTATTGATAGCTACATTGGTGTGGTCTTTTCGGGTCTACAACCCCAATCATGTCCTCATCAACCCAAGTGTTCAAGCAGTTGTTTTTCTTCTGTTTTTCCTCTCCTGTATGAGGCAGGAGGGTTGCAATTTGGGCACTCAGTTTCTAAGTTTCACTATCATTGCCTTAATCCTAATCCCATGCACATACTCTATTCTCCAACAAAACCAAGCAGTTCTTCCATACACTTCACACTTTCACATGTTCTATGTCTTAGACCTGAAATGTTCTTTCTACTCTTCTTTTAAAGACCCAAAACTCCCCAACTCTTCCAGAGGAAGTAGAGCAAAGCTCACAGAGAAAGAACACTTTAAAATTAACAAAAAGCTCTCCTCAAAACATCTCTGTGATGTACACATGTTATTATATCCATTTTGTAGGTGAGGAAGAGAGGTCTCTTTAGACAGTGAGAAAAAGATAGTAGTAGATATGGGATTTGAACCCAGAACTTCTGACCCCAGCTGCATTTTCAATTTCCATTGTACCACTAACTCCCTTCTCTGTGAAGCCTTCTGAGATCCTCATGGTGGATAATGAATTTTTCCTCTTCACACATCATAATACTTTGCTTATATTTTCCTTAAGCTCCTGTCATGTATTATTTTGTATTGTAGTTTGTGTTGGGGTATGTGTCAAGCCTGTTAACATGCATTTATTAACTTCCTACTATATGCCTGGAACTGTTTCCTCTTGTTAGATCAAAAATTCTAGGGAATGGAGAACCTTAACCTATTACCTAGTACAGTGCTCTCTCTATACAATTTTTGTTGTTATTGGTCAGTCATTTCAGTTGTGTCTACTCTTCATGACACCTACTGGGGTTCTCTTGGCAAAGGCATGGGAGTGGTTTGCCATTTCCTTCTGTAGTTCATTTTCCAGATTAGGAAATTGAGGTAAATAGGGTTAAGTAACTTGACTAGGATTGCATAGCTATTAAATGTCTGAGGCCAGAGTTGAATTCAGGAAGATGAGTCTTCTTGATTCCAAGGTTGGTGCTCTATCCATGGCACAACCTGGCTTCCACTGCACACAATAACCACTTAATAAATATTTGTTGAATCTAAATGGATACCTGGAAGCTGTGTTCATACTTTAACAGGATACATAGGCAAGCACTGGGGCTGAACCAGAAGTTTGCTTTGGCTATCTGGGTCCTTCTTACTCTAGCACTACAATTCCTCTTGGTTTTGTCTCTGTTTCTTTAGTCCTTGATTGTCTCCTGGTCCCTGACTATTTGCCTGGGCTCCTGTCCACCTGCTTTTTAGCATATATCCTCTTGGCTATTGTCTAGCAGTTTACTTTCTGACCTGCTGAAGCTCCTGACTCTTTGGTTCTTTCTATTTTCCCTTGATCTGGCTTAGCTATCCAGTTGCCTGAATGTATTTGCTAGGAACAGAAACTGCGCCTTTATTCTGCCCTCTTCTGCTCAGGCTGCTGATGGGCCATTTTCCAATCCAGACTGATTGGGACTGAAGACAAGCCCTGGAGCAGAAGGGGGATGGAAGGGAATGGTTTCTGTGATCAAGTGTTGGTGTGGGCTCCTCCTGCTGACAGTTGCTTGTTCCTTCCCCTCCTATAGATACTCAGGCCCCTGACCTTCTGTCTTGGACTGTAAGCTACCCTCCTGTCTTGTCCTTTCTGGCTGTTGTAGCTTTCCAATTTTCTGGCATTGACCCACTAGTTACAGAATTTGCTAGTCTACTCTCTGCAGAGGTTATGTGTCACAATGGACACTGCTGCTGGGGGAGGACCTCAGAAACCTGGAGTTCAAATCCTGCCTGTAACACATATTTATCATGTGACTTTGGGGAATCCACTTCTCTATGAACCTCAGTTTCACTATATTTAAAATAGAAATATTATAGTCTGCACCTCAAAGGGCTGCTGTGAGGAGTATGCATCGTAACTTAAAGCTCTATATAGGTGGAAGCTACTGTCACTCCTGATTCTGGAGGGACTCGACTTCAAAATGTGGGCACATTTGCTCCATTGCAAGGTTTTGACATGCATTGACTCATCTTGACCTGGTACTCTTCCCTATCCTCTCTTAATTCTATGTTTTCCATTTAAAATTACTTCTTATTTACTTGCATATAGCTTGCATTGTATGTTTATTTGTGTGTTGCCTCTCCCATGGGATTGAGAGTTCCTTGAGGGCAGAGACTATCTTTTGTCTCTTTTTGGTATAGCCAACACTTAGCAGAGTTCCTGGCATAGACTAGGTGCTTAATAAATATTTAATGAATGAAAGAATTAATCTTCCTGCAAGATATTGCTTTGCTATTTTCCCTGAAATCAATCAATGAACAAACATTCATTAAGTACCTACTATGTGCCTGGAACCTGTGAAATCTCCAACCTAGGGCTTTCCTTTCCTCTACTCAAAGTGACTCTCTCCCTGAACCCATCATTTTGGGAAAGGCTTCAGCTATGTTTCACCTTTGTTGCTGTTGTTGTTGTTATTCAGTTGTTTTCAGTTATGTTTGACTCTTTGGGACCTCATTTGGGATTTCCTTGGCAAAGATACTAAAACAGTTTGCCACTTGCTTCTCTAGCTCATTTTATAGATGAGGAAACTGAGGTAAACAGGATTATGTGACTAGCTAGTAAGTGCTTGAGGCCAGATTTGAATTCAAGAAGATGAGTTTTTCTGACTCCAGGCCCAACTTGATATCCACCATGCCACCTAGCTGCTCATGCTTCCCATTACTCTTGCTGTAATTTCTACCTCCTCCTTTCTTGCTCTACTGCCCCCATACTAGTACTTTCCTTGTTCCTCATTTTCCAGAATCCCTCTATGTGTTATCTTCTGCCATTATCAGAATGTAAATTCCTTGATGGTAAGGACTGCCTGGCTTCCTTGCATTTGTATCCCCAGTACGTGGCATAATGCTTGGCATCTAGTAGGCACTTCACAATTTTTTTTCATTCATTCATTTGGTCATTCGTTCATTCATCATCATATCCAAGGCAATGTGCTAGCTAATGGAGGAGATAAAGAATTTAGTCTGTATCTAGTTTCTGACCACAGTCTAGTAAAGGAATTTGTAACATCAGATAGGGTAGGTAGCTTGCATAATATATAGAATATCAGGCCTGGAATTGGGAGGACCTCAGTTTAGTTCTGGCCTCAGACACTTGCTAGCTGTGTCACCCTGGGCAAGCCACTTATCCCCATTTGCCTAGCCCTTGCCCTTCTGTCTTAGAATTGTTAGTATGGGTTAAAAAAAATAAGACAAATAACTATCACATATATTGAGGCTGGACCTGACTTTGTTATGTCATCAGTTAGGGGAGTTGTCCATCTGGAGAATACTTATATGGACAGGTAACCTGTTGGTAACATAGTCTTAGAGACTTGCCTTAGGAAGTTAAAAGTTCAAGGACACACAGTCAGTAGGAGTCAGAGAGAACACTGGAGTCCTGGGTCTTTCTGACTCCAAGGCCACCTTCTATTCACTATGCTACATGGTTTCTCATGCATTGGAGAGGTGAGAGCAAAACTTGATGTGAAGTTCTGGGCGATGGTTTCAGTGAACCAAAGGCTTCCTGGAATGAGTGACAGTAGTATAATGGAAAGAATCATTCAATCAGTCAGAAGATCTTGGTTTGGACCTTGAATCTGTCACTCATTAGCAATTTGGAGCCTGTGCTTCATTTCCCTCTCCTGAAAAATGAGGGAACTGAATGAGATGAAGGGATCTCAACCTTTTCTGAGTCATGGACCTCTTTGGCAGTCTGGTGAAGCATATAGGCCCTTTCTCAGAATCATTTTTTAAATGAAAGAAATGCTAAATTCCAGTTAGAGGTGCAGTATTTTCCCCAACTAAATCTTTACAGGAAATTAGAACCCTTGAAAATCTCTTGGGGATCTGTAGACTCTAGGTTAAGATCCTCTGGATTACTGTCTCAAATCCCTTTCAACTCAAATATGCTAGGATTCTATTATCCCATGAGATAAACTTTATGGGTTAGGTAGAAACTTAGGAGGTAAAGATGGAGGAAAAGGCCATTCTAAATACAGAGAATGGTCTGAGCAATGGTGTAGGACAGTGATGGCAACCCATTTAGGGACTGAGTGCCAGGCACCCCCCAGAGACCAAGTGCTTCCCCACTCCCCCACCCTCCTGCCACCTTACCCTAGACAGGGAAGGGAGGAAGCATTCCCATTGGCTACTGGGCAGAGGGGTGGGGGAAGAGAGAAATGTCCTCAGGTGGGGATGGGCAGAGGGACAGCTCAGCTGGAGTCCCTCTGCCTTTCTAGCAACAAACTCTGGTGGATGACAGTGCATGTGCCCACTGTGAGGGCTCTGTGTGCCATCTGTGGCACACATGCCATAAATTCACCACCATGGGTGTAGGCGCATATAATTGCTGGAAAGTTCAGATAATCTATGTGTATGAAACCTTGAGAGGGTTTTTTTTCCAATTCAATAAGGAAGTGGAAGAACAAAAGGGTTCTGACAACATAGTGTCAGGGAATAGCAGCTCATCCAGACTGGGGTAAGGAAAGGGGGCCAAGATTATTAAGCAGCCAAGTAAGAGGCAGTTTTCTCTCTCTGTTGGGATCCATATGTCCTCTGAGATTACTTTATTCCTATTAGGCCTGATTGCACTTTACTTTATATTTTAGTTTATCTTATTCTTTCCTCCTTTCTAGGTAGTAAGCCTGTGGAGGGGAGTGGTAATGCCAATATTCATCTTCATGTCTACTACAGTGTTTGGCACAGTTCTTCTCACAAAACAGGAACTGATTAGAATTGGACCAGGAGCATAGGGTATAAAGTACACACTAAACCTAAAGCACTGAGCTTGGAGCCAAGAAGACCTGGGTTTAAATCCTGCCTCAGAGATTTAATAGCTGCGTGATCCTGGGCAAGATTCTTAACTTCTCTTGCCTCAGTTTGAGAAAGTTGAATTTAATGGCCTTTGAGGTCCCTTCTAGTTCTAAATCTATGATTTATGATCTTAGACATGATCTGCCCTGCTAATTCTATTGTAGGCTAAATTAGCAGATGTATGGAGAGAGGATCTATAAGTGCACTGTATCCTGGTCAGTTCATGTCTGGGATATTGTATCTAGTTATGAGCTTTACATTTTAGGAAGAGCTCTGATAAGCTCAAACATGTGCTTGGGGCAACCAGGATGATGAGGAGATGAGAAAGCATGTCATATGAAGATCAAGGATCTGGGGTGTTTAGCCTGGAGAAAAGAAGACTCAAGAGGTGATATGATACATGCCTTTGAAAAGTTTAAGCGCTGTCATATGGAAGAGAGATTAGACTGGTTCTGCAGGGACCCTGAGGGCAGAATGAGACCAAAGGGTAAAAGTGAACAGAAAGGTAGGTTTTAGTTCAAGGTAAGGGAAAAACTTCCTCACAATTAGAGCTGTTCAAAAGGGGAATGGACTGCCTCAGGAGCTGGGAAAGTCGGAAGGAAGGAAGGAAGGAAGAAAGGAAGGAGTAAAGGAAGGAAGGAAGGAAGGAAGGAAGGAAAGAAGGAAGGAAGGAAGGGAGGAAAGAAGGAAAGAAGCACTTATTAAGCACTTACTTAGCTCTGTACTACATGCTGAAGGAACAAATTAAAAAATAAGATGGTCCCTGCTTTCATGGAGCTCACATTCTAACAAGAATGACTACATGTATAGAAGGTTTTAGCAGCAAGATAAATGGAAAAGCTCTATGGTTTTTAGGGTGAAGAGGCAAAAGAAATAGTAATGATAGTAATGTCTCTTCTTTAATGTAATTCTACTTATAAAAATCTTAATTTTCTGATGTAAACCATTCAACAGTGCCAGAGATTGTGGTGACAAGAACTTTTATTCCTGAGTCTTTAGTAACTGGCTGCAGCACCTGGAGGAACACATGCCAGGTCACATACATACACATACACAACGGTTGCTTCCAAGGATGATGACTGAGGGCACTGGACTGAAAGTGTTGCTATTTCTAAGGCTCTTAGATTTAGGGTCCTGAACTATCCCCATCAGGGTCTGAAAGGAGATGGTGGTCAAGGTGGTGGTGGTGATCTGACTTGTCTAACATATTTTGACTCTTGTATCTCCTTCAGAGTATTTAACTGCTTCAGACAGGCTGACTTGCCTGTTTTTCTTGTTGCATGGCAGGGATAACTAACTGCTTCTCAAATAAAGTTGCTTGCCCTGATAATGGCTATAAGGGTTGGGCTGAAAGTAGCTGGTATGAAAGTGGTATGAAGAAAGGTGCTGAAACTTTCAAGAATCCTACACCTATCTAGCTATCTATCTAAATTGTTATCATTTGTTAGGAGGAAAGTAGACCTCCTCTCCCCAGTGAGTTAGTTCCTCACAGGACTTACAAGTGCCAATTTATTCTACAGAAGAGCCTGGAAGGGCAATTGTAAGGGGGAAGGGATTCAAGATTTGGGTGGAGATTGGACTCTGATCTCTGAGATTCATTCCAATCCTTCAATTTTATTGTGTTATATGTAATATATACACATATAGTGAGACTTTATAGAACTTCTATTCTAGCCTTCTCATTTGTCAGGAAGGAAATTGAGGCCTTCAAGAATCAAAATTGGCAGAATGGTTAGAAGGCTGACCTTGGAGAAGAATTCTCCAAGAGTTCTCTAGATTGATTAAGTTTTCTCTCTCTGTCTCTGTCTCTGTCTCTGTCTCTGTCTCTGTCTGTCTCTGTCTCTGTCTCTCTCTCTCTCTCTCTCTCTCTCTCTCTCTCTTGTTCATCCTCTGTCCCTCTCTCCCTTCCCTCCTTTCTCTCCCTCCCTCCCCGCTTCTTCTCCTCTCCTCACTTTATGTGTGTGTATTTCCTCTATGGCAATAGCTCTGTCTATCTCTTTCTCATGTATATGTATTTATTTGTATATGTATGTATGTTGATAGAGAGATAAGTCACATGGTAATAATACATGATATGGTAATAATACATGATATTGTAATAATACATGGTATCATTTGCCTGTTAAGGGGCTTGAATCCTAAGGAGAAAGTGATGTGGATTTGTCCTTATGTGAGATGTGAACGGTGACCCAGAGACAGGAGGAGACCCTGGGAAGATGCACTGGTTTTGTGATGATGCCCTAGAATTGAGATATTCAAAGCAATCACTGTAACTAGGGACAGATACCATTTGCACTGAGAATTAGGGCTCAGGAGGTGAGGCTGCCTGGAATACCTGAAATTGGATGATTTTCCCTATCCCTCCTTACAGTTAGCCCCCACCACTCCATTCTGCACAACCTCTCATCCCATTTCAGCCCTGCTCACTTCTCTCTGTGGTCCCTCTCCATCCCTGAGTGACTTTTCCTCTGGCTCCCGCTCTCTAACTAGCCAGCATCACATCTGCCACCACTTCTCTTCCTCTCCAGCACACTGACGCTGGTAGAAATAAATATTTATAAGCTCCTACTGGCTGGACAAGGCCCTTGGTGAGCAGGCTGGCGCAACCTCCTATGTGAGATCAGAAATCGTTTTATTATTCCTAATAGACGTCTGTCTCGTCTCGTCTCAGCAAGCAGAACGCTCATGTGGACTCCAGAACCTTCACTTGCTGCTTGGGTCTTATAACTGTTCTATTTCTATGCTTTCCTTTCCCATCTGAATGGCATCATCTGTGCTCCTATATTTTGCTCATTTCTCCTTGCATAAAGGATTCAAAATGCCTTATTTGTATTAATTCTATCCATTAGAAAGGCACTGCCAAAAGTCAATTCATCCTTTCCCCTGCCTCTAAGCAGTATTGGATCTGATCTATTCTATTTAGATGAGTATGAATGGGGATTTCAAACGAGCCTTCTTATGGAAAAAAACATCCAGATAATCACAAATACATCATTGTGATCATAATAGCATAGGCTCATAACTGTTAGGGTGAAGTTCCCACCTGTGATATCACCCTTGTAGCTTCTTACCTACATGCCCTTGAGGGGCTAGTGCGGTGTGGAGCAGCCCCTGGCATGCCTCTTCTCTTTGTAACTATCCTTCTCCTCTGTTTCTCATAGGCACTGAAGGTGGAATGGAATTGTACTTTAATCTTTCTCTTTACTCTCTTGCCAACTTGCCCAGGCGCTCCCTGAATTCTGCCTTATTTTAAGTGAACGTGTCTATGTGGCTGTGGGAATAGGCTAATCCTTCTCTTCTTGTTTACATGTTAATGCTCTGATTTAGAGAGGCAGTTCTCACTAGAAAAGCAGGAGAGCTTTTGTCCCCACTGTTTGCCATTGGGAAGGGGGTATGTGGAACAAAAAGAAATCTTCATGACAATCTACAGTGCTGCCTGGCACTGGAAGTGCAAAAGCATAGGTTGTGGGTATTATTGTAGAAGAGACTTCCGCATCAGGCAGAGGGTTAGATAGGATGACCTCTAAAATCCCTTCTACCTCTAAGATTCTAGAATGCTTTGAGTAATTCCACAACTGCCCTACTTAAGTTCTATATGTGTACAGACACTTGGGACTACAAAGAGGCAAAGATCACACAGTTCATTCCTGACTCTAAATCATATAGGATAATGGAAAAGCTCTCATGTTCTCAGACTTCCAGAAAAAAAAGCCTACTAAAAAGTCTTTCCCGGAATCTAAACCAGAATCTTTTTGTGGCAAAGCATTTAAACATGAAATAGTCTTTTAAGACTATTAGGCTGTAGAATCAACAAATCATTTGACTCCGAGGGGAACATTGGCTATGTGTTCTAACACTACTCCTTGACTTATGGCTATCCTATTAATTCCCTATGTGATGTTGGGATTCTGGGTCTCAGTTCTCTCTCCTGTAAAATGAAGCTGCTGGATCAGATTCAATTCAACAAACCATTAGAGTCCTCAAATTCAAGGGTCCTTTGCAAAGGAGTAGAATTACATGACACCTCTGATCTCGTCATTCCTCTTCCCTATTGCCTACATATTGCCTGAACTTTGGGGATACAGAGAAAATCAAAAATATTCCCTGCCCTCAAAGAGCTACCAGTCTAATGATCTGTTGAATTGAATATAGTCCAATAGCTTCATGAAAAAGGTCACAGAATCTTTAGTCAGCTTGGTGAAAACCTATGGATGCCTCGTCATAATAGTGTTTTGTACAAAATCAAATACATACAATTATAAAATACACTATATTGAAATAGTTACCAAAATATTAAGAAAAATAATTTGCAATCCTTGGGCTATGATTTAGATGATCTGAAGCTACTTCTTGGCTCAAAGATTTTATGAATCTAAGCCAGTTCTACCTGTTGCACCTCAGTTTTTCAACTTGAAATTGGATTAGAAATTAGAAAATTAATTTTCATTCAACAAATGTTTGTGAAAGACCTTCTCTGTGTAGAGCACCATGCTAGGTGCTGAAGAAAAACAAAGTTACATAAAGCATGATCATTGCCTTTGTAAAGGTAACTATTGAGTCTGGGGCAGGACATATATGTTGATAGCTACAAGAAATATTATTTCATAAAAAGTGCCTAAAAAGGGCACATAAATACAGGGCTATGTGGGGTCTGAGGAGAAAGGTTGTTACTGACTTCAAGGATTATGGAAAGCTTCTCAAAAAGAATGTGAGTGTCCAATACCAGGAAAACCAAGAGTAAAAAAGAAGATATATTCATCACCCTACAAAACTGAAAACTTGTCTTCTCTTGGCTTGTGACATTTGCCTGGATACACTAGATTCCCTTCCCAGATTTACATTTGAATATAAAGTTTAAGTATTATTGGATTTGAGGATCCCAATAGAATAGACCATTTGTTTTATTATTCAAGACATTTCTTTAGCTCTTTTAGACTTCCAGAGAATATACATTCTACCAAATGTACCCCATTCCAGTAGTTTGGTCAGGAAGTTCTTCCTAGAATCTAACCTAAATCCTTCCAAATGAAATGTAAAGATCTATTGGGTTTTGAGGATCCCAATAGACCTACATTTTCCAAGATATTAGAACCCGGTGGCTTTCTTGGTCTTCTTCACTTCTGTTCTCCCTGCTATATAGTTCCTGAGCCATAATCAGTCATAGCACACCAACACTAATTAATAATAATCTCAACGAAGAAGGGATGAACTAGGAAAATGTCTTACCAGATTAGTGAAGATATATGTGTAGTAGGCTGATACCATCCCCAGTTCAGCTGCCTGAAAAAAAGAAGAGAGAGATTTAGCGGGAGGGGGAGGGAGAACCGCACTGGAAAGTGAATATACTTGCAGTGTCTAAATCCTTGCCTTTGCCCCTCTCTCCCTGAGTGGCCTACCCTCTTCAGTACCTTGGAGAGCAGAAAACCTTGACCCTACTCCAGCCCTTGCCTAAGGCCTAAGAGGATGGAGAGGGGAACATAGTCTTCCAGGGCACTCTTTTTCTCTCTTCTCTCTTTTCTGATCTTGGTGTCCCTGATCAACCTTTCCTGTCAAGGTGACTGGATATGAGGCTGACAGGTGCTATAGAAACCGACAAGTAGATTAGATAAATAATGAGTCCCTTTCTCCCCAGTGCCCATGTCTCTTCCTGGCTGCGTGGAAGGCTCTTACCATGTATCTGTCACCGCAAGGCCACTAAGAGACCACCAAAACCAGTGTTCTTACAGTGTATACTAACAGAGAAAATATTTCTCTCTACCAAGAAAAGACACAGGGAGGAAAAAGAGAGTAGCTTTTTTGTAAAAAAGATAAAAGCACAAGAAATCAAAATTAAATAGTAGAAAGAGGGTCAAGAACCAACAGACTTGTGTTCTAGTGCCTGTTTTGTCATTAATTAGCTGTGACCTTAGACATGCCAGTTCCCTTCTGTGGGCCCGAGTTTCCTAGTTCATAAGGTTCTTACCTTGCATATGGACTAGACTGGAGTATAAAGGCTCTGAATGGCCATCACAATTCTAAAACTCATGATCCTTTGATTTGGATTCTTGTGCCCCTCTTTGATAAGGCTTTTGATGAGGGTAGTATTGCCAGCTACTACCCCAGAAGACATGAGCCCAGAGTCTATAGCGAAAGAAGGAAAAGTAGATCTCAAATGGTTAAAACCCATTTTGTGAAATCTACCTTTCTAAAGACAAAAGGCAAAAGTTCCTGAGTTTTTAAAGTCTTGAATTCTGAGTAAACAAGAACTTTGTAGCTGAAACAGCTGCTCAATAAGGTAAGGGATTACTCTGCAAATCCTTTTGAATTCAAGAGGCAATTGTGCTGCCAAGCCCCAAACAATCACAAGGGCATGGACATTACCAATCCGGGAGCCCAGCAGCTTCTCTTTTCCCATATTGCTGTGATCTAAAGCACATCTATCCCTCATCCATTATACACTGGACAGAATTTGGGATTCTGAATCAAAGAACCTCAATTCAAATCCCAGATCAGGCTACTTGCTACCTGTTTGACCCTATTTCGATGCCATCCACTTATCTGGGCTTTCATTTCTCTCATCTGTAAAATGAGGGGTTAGATTCAATTATGTCTAAGATCCCACTTATATCTGTATTCTGGCTAAAGAGCTTTGGGTCACTGTGTTCTTTACTGTCCCGCTCCAAAGACCTTGATATAATGATGTTGCTAGAGGCTGGTTATCAGCAAATGGAAGAGGGGAAGGGAAAGGGAGCCTTGAAACCCTGCTGTGATGAGAGCCTTGCATTCTTGCTCCTAATGGGAACTATTATAAGGCACTCAGAATGATTCAAGGACATACCACCGAGGAGTCTTCAGGGACCTTTCTCCTCTCCCAGTTCATCCCAATCCTACCTACCAGGTTTCCTAACAGTGACTACAATAGATTGGTTCCCCATAGCCTACATTCCCTCAGTAGAATAGAAGCCCTTTGAAAGCAGTTGTCAACTCCTCTTTATTTCAGAGATAAATGTACAGAATTAAGGTACAGAGAGGATAAATGCTTTTCCCAGGGTCACACAGCTAATAAGTGCCTTAAATGGAATTTGAACCCAGGTTCTTCTGATTCCAAGTTCAGATTTTCATTTCTATCCCCAGCCTCAAGACCGGTGCTTTATTATACAAGAAGAGCTTAATATATGTCTATCAGATTGGATTGGTCCAGCTTTAGAAATCATGAGTGTTGGAAAAAATCTTTATAACAAAAACCTCTGACAAAGGTCTAATTACTCAAATATATAAGGAGCTAAATCAATTGTGTAAAAGATCAAGTCATTCCCCAGCTGATAAATGGGCAAGGGACATGAATAGGCAATTTTCAGATAAAGAAATCAAAACTATCAATAAGCACATGAGAAAGTGTTCTAAATCTCTTATAATTAGAGAAATGCAAACCAAAACAGCTCTGAGGTACCACCTCACACCTAGCAGATTAGCTAACATGACAGCAAAGGAAAGTAATAATGTTGGAGGGGATGTGGCAAAATTGGGACATTAATGCAATGCTGGTAGAGTTGTGAATTGATCCAACCATTCTAGAGGACAATTTGGAACTATGCCCAAAGAGCTTTAAATGACTCTCTGCCCTTTGATCCAGCCATACCACTGTTGGGTTTATATCCCAAAGAGATCATAAGGAAAAAGACTTGCACAAAAATATTTGTAGCCGCACTCTTAGTGGTGGCAAAAAAAATTGGAAAATGAGAGGATGCCCTTCAATTGTGGAATGGCTGAAATTGTGGTATCTGTTGGTGCTGGAATACTATTGTGCTCAAAGGAATAATGAACTGGAGGAATTCCATGTGAACTGGAATGACCTCCAGGAATTGATGCAGAGCAAAAGGAGCAGAACCAGGAGAACATTTTACATAGAGAACGGATACACGGTGGCACAATCTAATATAATGGACTTCTGTACTAACAGCAATGCAATGATACAGGAAAATTCTGAGGAACCTATGAGAAAGAATGCTATACAGTTACAGAGAAAGAACTGTGGGAGTAGAAACACAAAAGAAAAACAACTGTTTGAAAACATGGTTCAATGGGGATATGATTGGGGATGTAGACTCTAAACAATCACCCCAGTGCAAATATCAGTAATATGGAAATAGGTCTTGATCACATGTAAAACCCAGTAGAATTGCTCATTAACTATGGGAGGGGAGTGGGAGGAAGGGAGGGAAAGAACATGAATCATGTAAAATTGGAAAAATTCTCTTAATTAATAAATAAAATAAAATAAAAAAAAGAAATCATGAGTGTCCAGGGGCAGCTAGGTAGCTTAGAGGATTGAGAGCTAGGCCTAGAGACAGGAGAATCTGAGTTCAAATTTGATTACAGACACTTAAGCTGTGTGACCCTGGACAAGGCACTTAACCCCCATTGCCTAGCCCTTACCACTTTCTGCCTTGGAATCAATAAACAGTATTGATTCCAAGATGGAAGACAAGGGTTTTTAAAACATAAAAATTAAGTTTAAAAAGAAACTACTTTGACAGGTTATTTTTAGGTGGCAGTCTTGGGATCATGAAGATCTGAGTTCAAATCTTGTCTTAGATACTTACTAGCTGTATGATCCCTGGCTATTTAACAATGGCTCTTTCAGTAGTGTTGATTCATAGTACTGAATCACAGTATTGATTCTAAGCCAGAAGGTAAGGGTTTTAAAAAAAGAAATCAAGACTTTCAAGGATGAGACACAATGCAGACCCATAAAGGGCTCCTTCTAAGGATAAATGGATCGACTATCAGTTGTCCACTGAATTAGAACTCTGTTAGGTAGACTCAGACACTTCCTAGCTTTATGATTCTGGGCAAGTCACCTGTTGCCTAACCCTTGTTGGTCTATTGCCTTGAAACCAATACGTAGTATTGGTTCTAAGTGGAAGGTATAATTAAAAAAAAACTCTGCTAGAACTAGTAGGGAGACTGCCCTATAGAGAATGTCATCATGAGAGGTCTAAGTTTTGGCAGCTGAGCCAAGGATGAGTTCCAGACTCAGATTCTGCTCTAGGCTTTGTCCCTCATTATATACTCTGTGCCTGGTCCCCTCTAACTTGCTTCGACTTGTGGATCTCCTTTAGTTTTGATGTTTTTACTGGTCATGGCTAGTGAAGGTACTGGAGATGAAAGACAGGAGCAAAAAAGCCTGTATTTAGAGGTGTGTGTGTGTGTGTGTGTGTGTATGCACATGTGTATGCACTTGGAAAAGCACTGCTTTGGAGTAGTGGAAAATTACTATAGCAACGGGCTGAAGGGATAGCCCTCGGTAAGGAGAAAACTCATTCAAATCTCTTATTAACTCCAAGACAAAAAAATAAAATAAAATGTGGGCGAGGGGTGGGTGAGGAGAGAATGGGAGGAAAAGATAATAAATAATCTCAGTGTCTGCCTGGCTTCTCACTTTCATCAAAAGGTAAATAGGAATCAAGTCCCTGGGAGAAAGATAGCACATTGCACTTAAATGTGAAAATAAAATGGCTTTAGGACAAACCAGCAAGCTCTGGAGAGGCTTGGCAAGCGTTGGTCTTCTCTAGCACCTCTCTTCTCACCTAACCAAGTGCCATTAGCTTCTTGCTTCTGGTCCAGGAAGGCCTCGAAGAGAACTGTTTGCCTTGTTCTTCTCTAGCATTTGACCAAATATACAGCATTCAGCATTGGACGCTATCCCTCCTTTGGGTTCTATCCCCTCCCTTCAAGTTAGCTGGACTCTAAATCTATGATCTTCTGATTTTATAACTTCTCAGATAAGAGGGCCAGAAGAGAATCATTTTCTGGTTGAGAAATGCTATTCAGAACTGCTTCTACACCTACCATGTTAGTTTAGGAATGATAGACTTGGGATCTTTTCCATAAGGTGTTCCAAAAGTCTAAGACTTGTCTTTTTGCCTTGCATTATGCCCAGAGTGATCAGCCAGGTGGCACAGTGGATAGAGTGCTGGGCTTGGGACTTTCCTGACCTCAGGCACTTAACAGCTATGTGACTCTGGGCAAGTCACTTATCCCTATTTGCCTCAGTTTCTGTATCTATAAAATGAGCTGAAGAAGGACATGGCAAATCACACCAGTCTCTTTGCCACAAAAACCCAAGATGGAGTCATGAAGAGTCTGTCATGACTGGAAATGATTGAACATATAAACATGTTCAAGTGGTTTCTGGCTCTGTTTATGGTTGTAAGGCGAGGGTTAGAATAGAGAATCTCTATGATCTCTTCCAATTCTAGGATTTTCAGTGATTCTGGAAACCTGCTCCAAACTGCTCCAATATCCCCCCACCAAATGATTAATGATTCACTTCCGTCTGCCTATAAAACATCACACAGGCCATAGTTTAGAGCTTTTGCGGGGGGTGGGGGGTTCCTCATCAATTCTTCTACCAAACTATGTCTCCACTTCCCCAGTGCCCCAATACACACACACACACACACACACACACACACAGAGGCATGTATGTGCACATATACATGCTACCTAAAAAATCTGACTCAAGATTATACTTCTAGGAAAAGTCTTAAGTGCCCCTTCACATAGATATGATAGTTTTGAACAGCCATCCACTTGGGTTTTGTGCATTTGGATGTCTTGGCTATAACTGGCATAATTGTAACTAGATTTAGAATGAGAGGATCTGCTTTCAAATCCTAGCTCTAGGCAAGTCATTTTAACCTCTTTGGGCCTCAGTTTCCTCATCTGTAAAGGGAAATGCCCTTCCAACTCTGAATCTATAATGCTATGATCCTTTAGGACAGAAACTATGCCTTCATCTTCCTTGATACCCCTTACTTTTTATTAGGAAATCTGATTTCAAATTCTAGCTCTGCTACTTGCTACCTTGTGACCATGGACATGTCTTAGCCATAAATTCTCAAGTAAAATGGGTATAAAATAATACTTTCACTTTCCATTTGAAAACATTTTGGAAAGTATAAAACATCACATGAATGAAAAAATCATTATTATTATCCAGTTAGCACTTAGGAAGTGGGGAAGGAGAGAAGGCAGTAAGATGAGGGGGTTTCAATCTATGTTGTGGAATGATTAAGGAAATTTCATCTGGAGGCAGTGATGAGAGCAATTGCTGGTGAAAAAAAAGGTCTCCCTTTTGGACCTTATGCCCTAATTTCACAGCTCCAGCTCCCTACCTTCAGGAGGATGGTGTGGGACATGGAGGCATTGGCATGGATGATGATGGTGGCTGTCTTGTCATCCCGGATCTCCTTGAGGAGTGGGGTAGGATCCCGGCTGTCATCCAGCATCCTGACGGAGAGCGTGTCCTTGGAGATAAGGAACTGTCTGAGCAGCTTCTCCAGGTTTAAAAGGCCTGAGAGAGAAGAGAGGAAAGACCCTCTAAAGATCCAAAGGACTGACTCAGGAACCTATGCAAAAAAACAGAAATCCTAGGCTAGGAGCCCAAAGTCCTGAGTTCTAGTTCCAATTCTGGTCTAAACTTTGTTATGTAACCTTGGACAAATATTTAGACTTTTTTAAAAGACTTCTCCCAGTCTTAACCCTAATCACTAGGGAATGTGATGTAGTTAAAGAGGAAAATGGGGTTTCCTTAGGTCATCCTGACCACCACATCTTTTTGTTCCCCTTCTCACCCACCCCTCTATCAATCCTTTACTTCTAGAAAGATAGGAGTCAGGGATCCAAGAAACTGGTTAGTCCCCAACAGGCCAGTTGTCTGTCAAAATTTTTGAGTTGTTGCATGAAGACAAAGAGTGGTTTTGTTTATAAAAAACATAAGCTTTGAACTGTACTCCGGCAGAAAACTAATTTGAGACATAGCAAAAAAGAAAGTTATCCTCAGGCTAAGGGCCTTCTGGTGCTCCTGAGTATCTAGACATAGAAATGGCCTAAAAGGGGCCATGCTTTTTCTCCTTTTTCAGGTTGCCAAGAACGTATGAATGTGTATGTGGGTGTGTTAAGGGTCTTTAGTGAATTGAGTTCCCCAGATTCTGCTTGCTTGTATAAACTATGAGAGAATAGTGGATAAAGCCTTAATTTTTCCAACTGGTCCCCATGGTTTGAAAGACTGAATGGTATAGCAAAAGTGCACTGGATTTGGAAAGAGAGGACCTAGGGCCAAATCTAAGGATTGCTGCTGACTAGCTATATGTCCTTGAGCAAAATACTCAAGCTCTCTAAGAGGACCCATTTGGAAGAGAATTAAATTAGTCTTTACTCACTCACCTACTCTCTCTCTTTCTCTCTCTGTCTCTCTCTCTCTTTCTCTTTCTCTCTCTCTCTCTCTCTCTCTGTCTCTCTCTCTCACACACACACACACATACATACACACACGCTCATACACACATACAAACACACACACAGAGATTGGGAAGATCAAACAGTTTAGGAATCTTATGAGCTTTTCCTCCAAGTCTAAATCTGCTAGGGGAATATATAAGCTTACCAATGATGAGGTCAAGTAAACCTGCCATAAATATATGACCATAGATGGAAGGGACCTTAGGGATCATCTAGTCTAATCTTCTCACTTTACAGATGAAGAATCTGAGGACTAAAGTGGTTAAATGGTTAAATAAATGTCCAAGGTCATGGACATAAGTAATAGAAGCAATATCTGAACTCAACTCACTCTATTCCAAACTACCTTGCTATGTAAGATTCCTAAAGGAGGAAAGACCTAGAGTGATGGCCCCACTGGCCTAAAGCATCCCCATAGGCTTCTCCTAAGAATATGCTGTCACTCCTATTTCTAGCTTGGTTCTTAGGGATATGAGCATAGCAGAAACATCTCTGGTTCCCAGAGGCTCAGATGCCCAGGAGGCTGAACTCTATGATTTATTTATTCCTAATGTCAGGGGCCAAGAGAACAACATGACTGCAAACATTACAAGGCACCAGGGAAAGAAATTCTATCTTGGGTAGAGAGTGGTAGAGCATATGTCCTTGGAAAAACTGAGATTTTTTTTTTCACTTTCCACTGAGGAATAGGGGGCAACAGAATGCAGAACCCAGTGACTTGGGCAGCACAGTGCAGGTCTGCTCCAAAAAACTTTCCCTCTCCCATTTGCCATTATAAGGTACTGAGTCCTTTCCCCAGAACTCCAGAGGCTGGGGAAAGGAAAGAAGACATATTCATAGAAGGAACTAGTTGCCCCTTAGTCAAACTATTTGAAAAATGACTTCCGAGGCAATCCAGTTACATGTTTTTCAACCAAAGGTCTCGGCCTTTCTCCCTTTCCTCAAGACAGACCTACCTAAGAGTTTCAGATAGCCAGGTAGAGAGGGGAGAGGAAAAAGAGGGAAGGTGCCTATAACTGCCTGACAAATCTCCAAACAAATCTCCAAAGACAGTGACAGTGATACCAGTGGTACTTTTTGACAGGAAAGCTAAAAGTTCATCTCAGGGATGAAAGGAGGCAACCTTGTTTGGCATAAAAATAAGAACATGGAAAGCCAGGTTCAAATCATGTTCCATATCATATTGTTGGGTGGCTTAAGGCAAATCAGTTTCCCTCTATGGACCTTGGTTTGCCCCATCTACAAACTATAAAGAATATCTAGGAATATGGTGAAGAACAAAAAGCCATCTGGATCCTAATGTAGATTTAGACAATGGCTTAATTGCTTAGTATATGCTTACTCTGTAGTGAATAAAATGAATTATGCAAAAAATGCCATCTGGTGAGTCATCTGATCACTGTACACAGAAAGTATTCTATAATGGTCAGATCCACCTCCAACAACAAGACCCACTGGCAGAGCCAAGAGCTGCTAGGTCTTTAGCATCCTTGTGAAAACAAGACCCAATCAGCCTGGCTAGTTCCTATGAAAACAATGGTGGGGGCAACTGGGTGGCTCAGTGTATAGAGAGCCAGGCCTGGGGATGGAAAGTCCCGGGTTCAAATATGACCTCAGATACTTCCTAACTCTATGTATGACCCTGGGCAAATCACAACACCAATTGCCTAGCCCTTATTGCTCTTCTGCCTTGGAACTGTTGCTTAATATTGATTCTAAAGCAGAAGGTAAGATTTTTTTTAAAAAAAGAAAGAAAACAACGGTGATCTCCATTACTTCTCTAGCTTCTCATATTACTCTTGCACATATGCTGTGCTCCAACTAAACTGTGCAATAGGACAATTGCTGCATTTTCCTGCCTTTTCACTCTTGCTTACTCTTTTCCTCTTGCTTAGAATGACCTTCCTCAGCTTTGCTGGTTGAATTCTCAGCCATCCTTTAAGGTTCAGCACAACTGTCATGTCTTCCATGAAGCTTCTCCAGATTCCTTGGATCTCAGAGAGTACTTTGCTTCTTTATTATTCACTATTAAGATACCTTGTATCTACTTTACATGTCTTGATTATGCCTAGATATACTTATATGTGCATATATTTTCTCTCCTGTTAGAATATGTCTCTTGAGGGCAAAGACTACTTCACTTATGTCTTTGTACCTCCAACTGTTTAACACTGTCCTAGGACCATAGCAAACTTTTTTTTTTTTTTACCCTTGTACTTCGGTGTATTGTCTCATAGGTGGAAGATTGGTAAGGGTGGGCAATGGGTTCAAGTGACTTGCCCAGGGTCACACAGCTGGGAAGTGGCTGAGGCCGGGTTTGAACCTAGGACCTCCTGTCTCTAGGCCTGACTCTCACTCCACTGAGCTACCCAGCTGCCCCCATAGCAAACTTTTAATAAATGTTTGTTTGCTTGATGGTAGTATTATTTTGTATTGAGTTTGCCTTATCATCCCTCTAGATTTATGTTGGTGAACCTAGGGCACCTGTGCTGGAGCAAGCCAGAAGTTGCTACTCCCTTCCCCCTCTCCATGTGCCTGAGGACATTTCTCTCATCATCCATTCCTCTGCCCAGTAGCCCAATGAGAGCACTTCCTCTGTCCCCTGTCTGGGGTAAGGTGGAGGCTCATATGCTCAGTGAGAGTTGCAGTCTCTAAAAGGTTCACCATCACTGCTCTAGATTGTAAACTCCAAGACACCTATGTCTTATTTAAATTTAGTATCACCCCTAGTGAATGAAGAACTATGTACATAGCAGGGACTCTAAAGAAAGGCGATCAGTTTTAAATTGAATCAAATCTCATCAATGGATGAGCTGAGATGTCCACTGTGGTAAACTGAATGTTGAAAGCACATCTAGGGATCCCAAGGTGATGACTAAGAAAATTTTTCCAGTATGGCTGAGAATGAAGCCAAATCTCCAGGAATTCTCCAGAAAGGCAATGAAATTGAGTAGGATGAGATAGGGAAGCTTAGGGAATAACAGCTGGATTATGTCTGATATGAGAAAGCCCCAGACAACACAACTCAGGGACACTTTATCTCTTGGAAAGAATGTACCCAGAATCACAGGTAAGCTACCCTGGAGGTTCATCTTCTAGTTTTGCTAGTTCCTTTCTTACCTTGTTGCCCTGGCCTCAGAGACTGGGAAAAGGAGCAGAGCCAGGGACATCACAGGAGAAATCTTAGATTTCTCTCAAAGAGAGAAATTGCCTACTCAAAGTAGGCAGCCTCACCAAGGGTGTTTAAAGAAGTAGCAATGAAGAGGCATGGCACGGCATTATGCAGAAGAAGAGTTAAGACACCTAATTTTTAGTCCTGGGTTTAATGCAAATTAGTTGTGACTTTGGGCTTCACCTCTCTACTGTGTGTGAATTTTATAAAAAAGGTATTTTGGTAAATATATTTCAAGAGAATTAATTTCCCTTGTAATTTTGTGCACTTTATTATATGCATTTAAAAATATGGTTCTGGGGCAACTAGGCTCCACCAGACTGCAAAAGATGTCTGTGGCACAAACAATGTGAAGAACTTCTGTATTTGATGATCTCTGAGGTCCCTTCCAGCTCCATTTCAATTTAGTTCAACTCTGTTCAATTGGACAAGCTGTTATTAAACAGATACTATGTGCTTGACAATGTTGCCAAGTACTGGAAGATACAGAGACAAAGAGAGTTTCTGCCCTGAAGGAGCTCACGTTCTTCAAGGGTTAGGGTGGAAGAGGGTGTCAGGAAGTAGCATGTACTTAAACAAATAAATATAAAATGTATACAAAGTAAACTTCTTCCCTATTAGATTATAAACTCCTGGAAGCCAGAGACTGTTTCACTTGTTTTAGTGACCCCACTTCCCGGCATGCTAGAAACATATAACAGGGGCAACCAGGTGCTGCAGTAGATAAGAGTTCTGGGCCTGGAATAGTCTTCCTGAGTTCAAATACAACCTTAGATCCTTTGTCTGATATGAGGGATAGCCAGACAACACAGCCCAGGGACTGGTGACTGTGGGCAAGTCACTTCACTGTTTGCCTCAGTTTTTTTCATCTTTAAAATGAGTTTGAGAAGGAAATGACAAACCAATCCAGTTTCTTTGCCAAGAAGGCCCCAAATGGGTCATAAAGAGTTGGACATCACTGAAAGACTGAACAACAAAGAACCATAGCAGGTGTTTAATAAATGCTTGCTTGTTTGATTATCATACATTGTTTTGTATACTAGTTCTTGGAAGGTACACTAACAACTTGGGGGGTCAGGAAAGGCCTCTGGTAAGAAATGGACCTTTAACTGAGCCTTGAAGGGAATTAGGGATTCTAAGAGGTAGTGATGAGGAGGGAAGACATGCTATCCAGGCCTGGAGGGCAGTTTGTACAAAGGAATGGAACAGCTTGGGAGATTAGATGACATTAGCTAGAATATTGTATATGAAGGAGAATAATGTAAAATCAGATTGCAATGATAGATTGCTATTGGAATATAAAGGGCTTTCATTGTCAAATGGAAGTATTTGAATGTTATCTTAGAAGCAAAAAGAAACAATAAGCAGTTATTGAAGCTTCTCTTTTTTAAAAAACACTTACCTTCTGGTTTAGAATCAATACAGAGTATTGGTTCAAGACAGAAGAGTGATAAGGGCTAGGCAATCTGGGGTCAAGTGCCTTGCCCAATCACACAGCTAGGAAATATCTGAGGACAAATTTGAACCCAAGACCTCCTACTTCCAGACTTGGATCTCTATCCACTGAGCTACCTAGCTTCCCTAAAGCTCCTTAAATAAGTGAATGACATGGTTAGACTTGTGCTTTAGTAATATCAATCTGTCAACTATGTGGTGGGCATGATTACTGTCCCTCCTTCCCCTGTGGAAACTTCTTTAGTATCTTTGCCAAGAAAACCCCAAATGAAGAAGTGACAGTTTACTCACACCTTCCAGACTACCCTTCCCTCTGCATCTCTACCTGTTCATCTTCCAAGATCCATTTCATCTAGGAAGTCTTTTTCAGATGATAGGGTCATAGATTTGAAGTTGGGAAAAGACCTTGTGAATTCTCTAGTTGTTCTCCCCAATACCAACATTTTTAGAAAAGAAAAGTTAATTTTAAGGTCATGCAGGAAATAGGGGCAGAATTTGAACCCAGGCTCTCTGATTCTAGAGGTAGTCTTCTTCCTATTGGACCACATGGCTGTTAGCAAATACTCATTTCTGTACTTACATTCAATCCAAATGATCGAGCCTTTGTTTATATTCTGATATAGTAGAATTCTTCTTACTGGATTTGGAGTCAGAGAACTTGGTTTCAAGTCCCAATTCTGACTCTCATGAACTATGTATATTTAGGCAAAGTCTTAATCTCTCTGAGGTTCAAATTTCTTATCTAAAAAACAGAAATAATGATATCTCTCTAGCTAACTCTCAGGCATTTGCTTAAGGCAAAATATTTTGAAACTCAGATATTGTTAGGGCTAAGTTAGGGACCAAAATCCTGCACCCCCTTACTGCTCATGTTTTATTGAAACACTTAAAAATTTACCCCCTTTGAAAGCTTTCTCTTCCCTTTGAAGAAAACTGGTACTAAGAACCATGTAAGAGAAGATGTCATCTCTATACTGAATTCACTTACATGAAGAAAATTCTGTCCCCATTCCAGGCAAAAATCAACCTTCTTTTTAGGCTTAGCTAGATGGAACAAAGGACAAAGAGCTGTACCTGGAGTTAGGAATTTCTGAGTTGAAAATTGACCTCAGACACTTACTAGCTATGTTACTCTAAGTAAGTTACTTTAATCTCTATGTGCCTCAGTTTCTTCATCTATAAAATGAAGGTCATAATAGCAGTAGGAATCAAATGAGATAACATAAATCACAGCACAGATTCTGGCACACAGTAGGTACCTAATAAATGCTTATTCTTTTTCCCTCTTATGCTTGTGTTTTCTCTTTTTGCTAGACTGAAAACTCTATGAGCACAAGGCCCATATTTTATCTAAATTTTATATCTCCCTAGAGCCTAGTATGATGCTCAGCTCAGCCTGGTATGATGGCATTTATCCTAGGCTTATAAATTAAGAACTAGAAGGAATTCTAGGAGTCTTCCAATATAACCACTTTTTTTACAGATAAGGAAATAGGGACACTGAGAATTAATAACTTTCCTCTAGATTCACTAGCAAGCATCAGCAGTGAAATTTGAACCCAGTTCTTCCTATCTTCAAGCCCAGAATGTTATTCACTATGTCCCATTTCTTTGCAATTAATATATGTGTGTGAAATTATTCACCTTAAAGCAAATGTGACTTACTATATTTTATTGTGATTTATTCTTCTCTCAGTGTTCCCATTGGGCCACTCCAGCTAGATTATAGGTTCCTTAAAGCCAGGGGCCATTCATTATAATTCTCTGAATCTTTCATAGAAGTCAACATAGTAGGCATTCAGTATTTTTTCATTCAGTATTTCATGCAGAAGAAAGTTGATTTCATAGTCATGTCATCTTGGAAGTTTTCATTAGTTCTATTATTGCTTTCTGCAATTTCTTTGCTTTTTTGTGGTTTAGAGGCAAGGAAAGTGATCATGGGTTGTTGATGCTTAAAGCATTAAAAGCAGCAGCTTCTCATCTCTTTCCAGTTTGTTGCTTTCTTCTTCCCTCTGCGCCATCATAGGCAGCCTTGTTCCTCTTCCAGAGTTTACTCCTTGCCTCATCCCTCTAACCTGAGCACCAGGAGAGTCTGAAAGTATAGCTCAAGATGGAGCAGGAGGGAGCCATCTGTGAAAGACTCAACAGGATACTTATTCTGGGGAGGAGGAGGCAAACTTGCTCCCAGGTACTGGAGAGGAATAGAGGAGTCTTAGTAATCAGTCCAGCTATTAAAGTAGGCAAAATAACCTTTTACCTAGGGGGAGAGATTTACAAAGACTAGAAACTACTCTTCCCCTGAAGCATTCTAAAAACAAGAACAAAAACTGTCTCCACCTGCTCTGTGATGAAGCTAATACTGGGAACTGTTTTAGCTGATGCTTTTGAGTCCTGCTAAAATACAAAAAATTTTGGGAAGGATGTCACATTATACCTCATCAGTCACTTAGACCTCAGTATGAATGAGTTTCAAATTGTTTTTTAAGAGCAACTTTTCAAAGGGTGGAAAGACTAAGGTGATTGCTAGAAGTTAGGAAAGGAAATGTGGGATTGAGAGTCAGGCCCAGAAATGGGAGGTCCTGGGTTCAAATATGGCCTCAGACACTCACTAGCTGTATGACCCTGAGCAAGTCACTTAATCCCCATTGCCTAGTCCCTACCACTCTTCTGCCTCGGAACTAATACACAGTATTGATTCCAAGACCAAAGAAAAAAAAAGAAAGGTATAGACTTGGCATGGGGTGGGGTCCAAAGAATGATTCAATTGCCACAAATATTTATTAAATGCTAACTATATATGAGCCACTGTACTTGGTTCTGGAGATATAAAGATTAAAAACAAAGACACAGTCCTGTCCTCAAGTAGCTTACAATCTACTTGGGTGGGGTAAGGGACAAAACCTGTCCATAGATAAGTATTATACAAAATAAGGAAGATGGGGACAATGGATTGATCAAGGAAACACTCTAGGAAAATTTAAGGAAGAGATAATTTTCACCTAGGAGCAACTTTTTCCATTTTGCCTACCAATCTTACCACAGATTACAATAACTTCACTATTTTGTCAAGCATTGGTCCAAAGTTTAGCTCCATCGACAGTGATCACGGGCAGCAAAACTAGATCATCTCCCACTCAACCAGTTTGGCTATAAGCCTGACATTTTTATTACAGCAAGAAGGGGCAGGTGGAAGCGGTGCCCAGGCCTTTTATTCATGGTACAAGTTTGTCTCCCTGGACTTCATTTTTTCCCTTGGTAAAATGAGGAAAAAATGAGAGCTGGGACATGTACCTTTCTTAGTGGTAGCAGGCTGAGAGGATGAATGAAGGATATGTGGAGAGGATGAATGGGAAAGGAATCACAAGATATAGATTTAGAGCTTGAAGGCATCTCAAAAGTAATTGAGGGCTGGGAACTTCCTGAAATCAAATGTATCCTTTCACCTATGAGGTCCAGTCAGCACCTGCTTTGAGAGTGAGATGAGCAGGAAAATGATGACACCAGTTAGACTGACATATCAGTGCAGTCCACTGGCTTTCAGCATCTATTTCTAATGCCAAAGGACCATGGCTTCTTTCCATGAGACTGGCAATCTGCTTCTCTCCACCTCAAGCAGGCACCCAGTGCCCTCAACTGCTGTCTTATCTCCAAAAACATGTCTTGCTCACATACTGCACCATGCTAGGTTCGCTCACTGTGAGAATTCATTAAACATGTTTAATGAATAAATAGAAATATATTTGTGTTTTGCTAAGAACAGAGCTTCAATGAATATGGGTAGAATTTCCCTTGGGTGAAAGAGACCCTGTCCTTGGTCCTGAGGGATGATAGAGGAAATAACATCCTGCCCTTAATAAGCCCTCAGTCTAATTGGGGTGAGGGGATGGGGTGAAGATATATACACAAGAAAAGAAGACATAAAAACTATTGCAAAGAATGCTGGAATGTCAGAATCAAAAGAGGCCTCAGAGTATGGAGGAGAAAACCGAGGGCCAGGGAAATTAAATAACTTGTCCACAGTCACACAGTTGGTCAGCAGAGTACAAATTAGAACCCAGGACACCTTATTCCTAGTACAGTGGAGGTTTTTCTCTCTAATACCCTGTCTTTCAAAAAAACAGGTAAAAAGAAAAAGTAGCATGAATTATTTCTATGGATCCCATTCCCATGGACTAACAAGGAGTTAAAGGAACAGAGTTCAATCTGAGGGACTAAGTGGGTCATTCTATGGTCTAGATTCTATGAGAGCTCTGGAGACACCCTATAGGATGCCTTGAACTCCTTAGAAACACTAACAATCACCGTTTACCTGGGCCTTTAGGGTATGGCCTGGGATGCCATATTCTAACTTTCAACCTTTCCTACCATATCACTTTTTCCTTCCTGACTGATTTTTTTAAATTTTAAAAGTTAAGAAAAAAAATCTACCCACACAAACTCCCCTCTGCACCACACACATATTTCCCTCTAGCCAAACACAATTCATTTCCATGTGATGAAAACCCAGTTATTAAAAATCCATGTTCGGGGAGAAATCGAGAACGAGCAAATGAGTGAGTGGCGTGATTCCCCATGGAATGTGCTGGGTTATGTCTAATTTCACTGGCTGAGAAATAAAATTAGATTCCTCTTCTTAATTCTACTTGCAGTGTCTCTTAGCCCTGCATTAATGAGGCAGACTGGAAAGTGTCCCCTCCCCAGCTCTGAAATGGAGCTGTCTTACATCAGACCTTCATTTTCTCTTTCCTTGATTAGATTTTCCTTCTCCTCCTCCCTTTAACCTCTCCTCCCCTGCCCGATCTTTCCCTGGTGGGGCCTGGGCTTTGCTGCATGGATCTTAGGAGCCCGGTGGGAACCAGTGTCACTCAAAGGCCTCTACTGATAGATAAGTTTTCCAAATAGAAGAGGCATCCGCCAAGTGATAAGTCCCAAGCTGGGCTGTCTGCTTTCATTCCCCTTCTGTCTCAGTGGGCTTATCGTTTTCAGTATGTTGTCCCAGTTTTGTGTCCCATCAGTTCTGCTCTCCTCGCCTCTCTATCCTCTGGTAAGGCAAGAGGCATCTTTGATACAAGGAGATTTTTTCTGTTTCTGTGGCACCAACTCTTATGACTAATGGTGTAGCCCTTGGAATCTGAGAATGGGTTGGTAGATTCCATTTCTGCAGCTTTGTGATTATAAAGCCCATTGGGCAAAGACCAGAAGAATCAGAGGCAGGTAAGCAAGAGCTACTTGGTGGATAGTATTAAACCTAGTTTTAACATTCCTCTCTCCTCCATGAAATTTCCCCTTGAAGACTCCAGTAAATACTGACCTCTCCTTTCTTCTGAATTCCTATAGTACTGTATCTTACCAGTTGGACAAGCCACTTAGTCTTTCCTTAGCCTCATTTTCCTCATCTGTAAAGGAAGGACAATAACACTTGTACCTAAAACCTGAAAACACCATATAAATGTGAGCCATTGTAATAATAATGATTATTATTATTATTGTGAACAAGGTAGTTCATATCTGTAATCCCTGCTGTCCAAGAGATTGAGATAGGTAGAGACAGATGGATCGGTTGAGTTTAGGAGTTGGGAGCTGAAGTGGGATAGGATGATTGATTTTTCTACACTAAGCCTGGAAGCAGTGGGAGGCCACCAGTCTGACTAAGAAGGGGTGAACCAGCTTAGGTCAGAAATAGATTAATAGTGGGATTAGGTCTGTGAGTGGCTATTGTACTTCCAGCTTGGGTGAGATAGGATTGCCCAGTCTAGAGGGAAGCAGGGGAGAAAGACAGAAAGAGAGAGGGAGACACACACTCACACAGACAGAGACAGAGACAGAGAGACAGAGAGAGACAGAGACAGAGAGGGAGGAAAGGAGAGAAAGAGGTCTATATATGTGTCTTTATATATATGCACTATATATACATATATACCCACACATATTAGATAAATGTGTTTATGTATATGCATATAGAATGTGTATATAGTATTGTGTAGATCATATGAGATCATAGTTTAGGGCTAGAAGGGATCTGAGAAATCAATAATCAGGGATTCCTAATGTCTTGGGGTCATGGACCCCTTTGGCAATCTAGTGAAGTCCATGGATCCCTTCTCAGAATAATGTTTTCAAATACAAAAAATATGATATATAAGATTACGAAGGAAACCAATCATATTGAAAATTAAATATCCAAAAAACCTACATCCACATAATCCAGAATTCAGGAACTACTCCTATCTCAACTTATAGTTAAGGAAACTGAAACCCATAGACATGAAATGACTTGCTCACTGTCATACAGGTACTGAGTAGTCAAGCAAGGAATTGTCAGGACTTCGAGCACATCCAGGGTACTAACCACTACCCTCAAATACTGTATAATACTTAAACCACTCTATGAAGATAAAGTTTAAAGCCTAATTCTAATTACTAGTTGAGGGACTGTGAGTGAATTAGTTCATCTCTCTGAATCTCTGTTTTCCCACCTGTAAAATGAAGATAAGAATAACTATCAGACCTACCTTCCAGTGGTGGTATGTGGGAAAGAGCTTGGTAAAATCCAATGTATCTGTGATGATTTTATCTATGTCAATAGACTGCTAGAATCCAGGAGAAATGTGTTCAAGTCCTGCCCCTAAAACATACTGAATGGACGATAGTGGGTTATTCATTTAACCTCTCAGCATCTCGGGCAACTGTCTAGGTCTCTAGGTTATAGACAAGATGCCAATATACATTTATGGAGGAAATTTGCACACCAAGAATTCTTACACTATCATGGGTGTGGCAGTGGGAGATAGGGCCAGAAATGTATCTCATACTTCTCCGGTATGTATACTTGCTTAGCCAAGTGTTGACACAGTCAGTGCCCAGTAAATACAGTAATTGCTGATTGCTGAGTTAGTTTATCAATGTGTTTCTATGCATACTCAGCTTCCTTGGCACTGTCAGTCCTGGTTTGTTGGAAAGGGCCAGGGGCCAGCATAATTAGTTCCCCAATGGAGGTCTCCAGCTCCTGAGATCTAATTCCAGCTCCCCACCCCCATGGCCATGTTCCTGGGCCCCATCTATACAGCTGCTTTCCAGTCAGTAGAGTGGTGATTAAAACTACCTTCTCGGTAGGGTTATTTGGAGGGTTAATTAGTTAATGTCAGTAAAGTGCTCTGAAGAGGAAGATTACTGAGCAAAAAGCGGTATATTATTAGTGCCACAAACGTCTCTCTGGGAACGGAGGTACTCTTCTACCCTGGGTCTGGGGAGCTTAAAATTGTACGATGTGCCCAGGTTTTGGCATGGCAGGGTATATAAATCCGGCAAGGAGGCAATCAACTCTTGTGCGGGTCTTGCAACTTGGAAATCTTGAAGATTATTATAAATGAGGTCCATTTCTAGAGTAGGTAGACCAAGGCACAAAAAAATGGGGCAGAGAAGAATGTAGGGACACATCTGGGAGTATAACCACCTCCTAACACATCTTTCAGTGGAAGTTCTTCTTAAATTAGTGGGCATATACTTGTGAAAGACCCCCAATGATTCCCCATCATCTGTGGCAATGGATATCATCCAGAGGGCTGAGAATATCTAAAAGGCCACACTGTTTTAAAGGCAAGGGGGCCTAAACTTCAAATGCCAGTCAGAAGTAAGCAAGAATACTTCTGCAAACTGAATAAATACTGTCCTAACCAAATTGCTATTTTTTCAAATGTGTAGAAACTACTATGATGAATAAAATATAAATTCCTTCAAAAGCACTACTGAATTCATAGTAGCTTGAATGTATTTCCTTAATGACTAGAAAGTAATAGCCAAACTACAATCATATGGAAGTCTACAATTTTTTTTTAACATCAAAAAGGAATTCTCCTCTTCAAAAAGGTTGAGTTCTGCTGAACTCCAGGAAAAGAATCCAGATTCCTTCACCTGGCATTCCTCTAAAATTTGATGCCACTATACCTTTACAGACCCATCTCAAATGACTCTTTTGGACTTCAGTTAGAAGGATCTACTCAGCTATCCCCAAACATGCGCTGTTTTCCACCCTCCATGTCTTCGCTTACTCTGTCCCCAATTTCTGGCATGTCCTTATTCACCTTCTTCACTTGTTGAATTCCAAGCTACTCTCTGAATTCTAATTCCAATGCTGTGCCCCTCTGCTAAGCTTTTGTTGATCTCTACTTTGAACCTTAAATTGCATTTTTTTAAATCTCCCAAACATACTTCCCATGTAAGCCTTTCCTGATCCCCAACCCCCCAGCTTCTCATGCCCTCCCTCTCCAATTTTCTTGTATTAATTTTGTTTTTATTCTCTATATTACATTTTCTGTATATGTTTACATATACGTTTGCTTCCCCAATAGGATGCAAGATCCTTAAGATTTATTTTTTTGTCTTTGCTTCCTCAGCACCTAACACAGGACCTACACATAATAGGTACTTAATAAAGGTTTGTTGATTGGTTGATTAATTGATTTTGTGTACTATATACTTTTACATTTCAGCATCTTAATCCACCATGGTATACCTTAATAAATGTTCAAAGAATAAATGTTGAAAATAACTTTATCTTTGATTATTCCCCTACACAGACCCTCTGCTTCAGGTAGCTCGAACTACTTGCTATTCCTTGAATATACTATACACAGCTTTTTTTTTTTTAAATCCCTTACCTTCCATCTTAGAATCAAAACTCTTTATTAGTTCCAAGGCAGAAGAGTGGTAAGGGCTAGGCAATGGGGGTTAGGTGACTTGCCCAAGGTCACACACAGCTGGGAAGTGTCTGAGGTTAGATTTGAACCCAGGACCTCCTATCTATAGGTCTGGATCTCCATTCACTGAGCCACCCAGCTGTCCCCCATACTATGCATATTTTTATCTCTTGAATTTTCTGCTTATCTAGAATACTTTCCTCTTCTCTTTACATAATGAAATAATAATAATGTAACATCTGCTGGTGTTTTAAAGTTTACAAAGTGCTTTACAGCCCCTATCCCTTTTGATCCTCACAACCATCTTAGGAGAGAATTCAGGAAAGCCACTTTATACATGAGAAAAACTAAGACCTAGAGAAGTTACAAGTCTTCTGTAGTCACATAGCTAGAAGCAAATACCAGAGGACAAATTCAAACTCAAATCTTCTTGATTTCAAATCAATCAATCCAAGAAAATATCCAATGCCAAGCACTGGGTTAGGTGTGGGAGATATAAAGACAAAAATGAAATGGATGCTGCCCTCAAGGAGATGAAATTCTGTTGGCTAATTCATCCAACTGAATCACTGAAATTCTGCCTATGACCTAAGTGTAGGTCCCCAGTTTGTAGAGCTTATTGTGATATCACTCACGCACTCTGGGTTCTTACTGTTTGGAACATGTTTGGCACTCAAAAAATACTGTCTTGTAACAACTCTATAAGATCATTGGCTATAAGAATAATAAAACTTGCACTTGTATTTTGCTTTATGGTAACACAATCTCTTACATACATTCTTACATATATATCCATCATACCAGTGAATCCTCTCAGGAACCCTGGCAATTAAATAGTCTTGTATTATTTCCACATCCCCAGACCAGGAAACTTAGGTTAAAAAAATTAAGGGTCACAAATTAAACAGGAGAACTGGGCTGGGTATATAAATCTTCTGTCTGAGTCCAGTGTTCTTTCCATTACAACTTTTTATTTAATTTGTGTGGGTGATGATATCTTTCTCTTTGCACATTTTATACGTGTGGGATATTATATACCTGCTTTTGGTTTGTTTCAATATAGTTTCTTTCCCCCATTAGAATGGAAACTGCTTAAGAGCAAGGGGTGGCTTATATATCTTTGGGTCCTACACAGTATCTACTGTACAATGGAAGGGGCTCAATAAGTATTTATTTGTATGGATGAATGAATGAATATACTAGTAGAGGGTAGCAAACACAACATGGTAAAAATAAATGTTTTCAAGAAGGAATGAATGAATGAACAAGCGAATGAGTGAATGAGTGAATGGATGTATTGATAAATGAATACACAGGTGGAGGGCAGGAGCCATAACACAGAAAAACAAATGGATCTATCATTTTTGTATGAACAAATGAACAAATGAATATGTGAACGAATGAATGGATGAATGAATAGACAAGCAGAAGACAAGAACCACATGATAAAAACAAATGAAGCTATCATATTTATATAAATGAGTGAATGTACAAATGAATGAGTGAATGAATGAATGAATATGCAAATGGAGGACAGCAACCACAACATGATAAAAACAAATGCAACTATTGTGTTGTATGAATGAGCAAATAAATAGAAGAATGGATGAGTATACAAGTTGAAGGCAAGAGCCATAACATAGTAAAAACAAATGGATCTGTCATGTTTGTATATGAATGAATTCAGATGGAAGCCACAACACTGTAGAAACAAAAAGATCGGCCTTGTCTGTATGAACAAATGAATGAATGAATATACCTGCCCTCTACCTGCACTAGAGGTGAATGCTGCCTGCCACCCATCCAGGTAGAAGGCAAAAATCACAAAATGGCAAAAACAAATGGATCTGTCAAGTTTGTATGAATAAATGAATATACAAGTGGATAGCAGCAAACACAACATGGTGAAAAAACAAATGGATCCATCTTGTTGATGTGAAGGTGACTTGATGTGTCCAACTTTTGTAGCTACTAGGACTGCTTTGGAAGGGGCAGAAGTTCTGAGAAACTGTGTCCAAGTGTGTTTCTCAAGCCTGACTGTATAGAACGATGAAGACCCAAAATACCTGGAGGAGAAGATGAGAGCTACATGCAGTCCATTTCCAGCATTCTAGCAGCAGCCAGTGGTCAGTGTCTTCATGACCAAGTGTGGGCAAGTGACTGCCTTAAGCACCCAGATGTGACTGTGAGCTGGAAGGAGCTAGATTATGTTAGCTAAATCTTATAAATGCTGAATTTATGTCACAAATTGTCTGAAAGTCAGAGAAAATGCATTTCCAAAACCTGCATTTAAAAAAAAATGCTTTATCAGGAATTGACCTCAGACCTCATTCCATCAGCAAAACCCGCTCTCCAGGGAAAGATGCTCTTCAAACCATCAAATACAAATGCATCCAATTTCTTTCTCTCTCTCTTTTTGTATCTCCCTAACAATGAGGCAGGAAGTAATGGGAATTGAGTTTGCAGATGCAAAGAGCCTTGGCGGCTCTTGGTTTGCTTCTCTATGACCTAGAACATGAGTTCTTCGCATATACAGGTAGTTGACTCTTGGATGAGATAAACATGTGTACATATGTAAATGTACATACAAACACGTGCACAGAACCCTTTGTTTACCAGGTTTAAAATTTTTCAAATCAACCTCCCCACTCCTAATCTGGGGACACTCCAAAGAGGTAAGGAAGCAGTCAGGCTGTACTGACCAAGATGGTAGCTCCGGATCTCAGGAAACTTACATTCTGCTTTGGCACAGATGAGGCAGGCTGTGGTGCAGTTGAAAAACCTCAGGATCCCAGCGACTGCCACACTGATGTCCGTGTTGCTGGGGTGGAGGTTCAGGGTGGTGAATCTCTGGGACTGCAACTTCACAAATTCCTCGGGGGCCACTTTGAAATGGGGCACCTGGGATGGAGGGGAGAACGTGAACAAGGCAGGGAAGAGGAGGGGTCAGAATGAAAGGGGGGAAGGGAAAGGAGAGAGATCTGTGAGAGAAAGCAGAAGATGGATTTCTTCAATTAAGAAGTAGACTCTCTTTTACTACATGGTGAAGGGGGAGAAGAAGAGAGAGAAATGGAGGAGACACAGAGAATTGGAGAGACAGACACAGAGACAGACAGACAGAGAAACAGAGAAAGACAGAGACATAGACAATGACAGAGAAAAAAAGAAAGAGTCCAAGAGAAAGAGAGAGACAGAGACACTTACAGAGAGAGGGAGAGAGAGAGAGGGAGAGAGAGGGAGAGAGAGGGAGAGAGAG
>NC_058132.1:206759854-206859776 GCF_016433145.1 Gracilinanus agilis | reverse complement strand
GAGAGGGAGAGAGAGGGAGAGAGAGAGAGAGAGAGAGAGAGAGAGAGAGAGAGAGAGAGAGAGAGAGAGAGAGAGAGAGAGAGAGAGAGAGAGAAAGGCATTTTGGGGTTGGGGAAGGAAGGGAGATGAAGACTGGGCCAAATCCCTGAGGCTGCTAAGATGAATAGATCCCAGACAAGAAGCACCCTGGCTGGGGACCTGTACACATTGACAGCAAGGCTAGAAGCCAGTGGCAGAAGCCTGGGGGAGAAAGAATAGATGCTTTCTTATCTATAGAAGAACTGCTTACTGTAAGGCAAGGAGACTAATAGCTCTTGAAGGAAGAGTCCTAATAATATTTCATTTGTAGTTAATAAATCAGAACAGAGATATGTGAAAGAGAGAGAAAAAAAGAGAGGGAGAAAGAGGAAGAAAAGGAGAAATCAAAACCAATAGAAGCCCTGTTGGGGGTGGGTCACCATGGAGAAGTGGCTCAGAAAGAAACTTCTCTCCACTGGTGTTCCCCACCCCCACCCCGTCCACACTCTTCTAAGGTTTAACCTATAGCCGGGTAGCCAACTTCAAGCATTTATGGACATTCAGGGGAAGAGGGAAGCGTTCAAGGTGGTGTCTCTGGGTAGTAATACATAGGGGAGAAGAGGTATTTTGGACTGGGAAAGGATCTGGAAGCTCCCCCCAAAAGCCAGGTAAATAAATATCTACTTTGGCTTCATTAGAACAATGTCAGGTCCCCTTTGCATCTAATCCTGACATTTCCGGGAGCCATCACTCTCTGCCTCCCTTTCCTCCCCTCTCATGGGATGAAGCATTTAACAGGCTGTGATGGCTGCTTTATTGGAGGCTTAAGCTATTCAGTAGATAATAGGAAAGTGAAAGAGTTATAAGCTGCTATCTGCCTTGATTTCATTCTGGTGCCCTCAGCCCTGGTGCCTGGAGCAATGAGGACCCAAGCCAGCTCACTGTAGGCTCTCTTGTCTAACTCTGGAAGACAGAGTTTCTTCCTGCACCTGGGAATCTGGAGAAGGGAGGGTATGTGGTTTTCCATTGAACTGAGTGAGGGGTTTTCCTGTTCCTGGATTAACAATGGGATCAAAGATAAAAAGGAAATAATTATTTTCATCTTGGTTCCCAAGGTTGGGTAGAAGAGGCTGGCGGTTTATGGAAAGGTACTGCAAAAGATGGGTCTATTAGGACAGGGTACGAGGGACAAGACAGGGGAATTGCTAGGAAGGACAAGGCCTCTGGGAAGACTGTATTCTTGGGAGTGGATTTGGACCCCCCCCCCCATATACACACACATTTTAAATTAGGTGAGATCTAGCTGACTGCATGATCATTTGTTATGGAGGGCTGGGCATAAAGAGAATTCCTGGTAGTGATTAGACTGGATAACCTTCAAGGTTCCTTCCAACCCTGAAAGTCTGTGGTTCTGGTTATAATGAATAACAATGGACATTTTCGAGATGAAGAAATAAGAAAAGAGTTCAATTTCAGATGAGAGAGTCAGAGATAGAGAGATAGAAAAACAGACACACAGAGGAAGAGAGAAACAGAGACAGACAGAGATGACAGAAAGAGACAGACACAGAGACAAAGAGAGATAGTTCATGTCAGACACAGGTGTGATGGTTATAATGATGTGATACTTGGGCCTATTTGAGCACCATTTGCTGTTATCTCCTTCTACCTGCAACCTCCAGGTATTTTTTGGAATCACCACCCAGCTTGCTTGGTCCTAAGAACAGGAAGTTTGGTATTCTTTCCCCTCAAATCCAGGCCTTATAGAAATTCCCCAATTTACTGCATTCTAGGGACAGTTCAGGATCTAAGTGACCACAATAGTGAAATTAACTGGAGGCAATGATTAAATGAACAAAATTTTAACTTCTTCTCCCAATAGCCCTGGTTTCCATAACAAGTAGAGTAAAGAGGACTAAGGATCCCAGGAGGGATGACTAAGGATGTGTGCTCTGGTGCTATGTCTGCATCTCTCCAGGGTGATATAATTGATACACATCTTGAAAATAAGGCTGATGGAAGATGGGCTGTGAAAGGACCCAGCCTGCCCTTATTGGATCTGGGAAGAAAGGATTGGACACTGCCCTAGTCCTGTGATTCTCTCTATGACAAAGATCAATCAGCAATTGATTTGCAAGTGCAAATCGCATTCCAGCCAGGTCCACTGTGGAAGGAAGCAGGGAGGGGGGAGGAGAGGGCACCGAAGTAGAAAAAGGGTCCAGCAAAGGCTGCAGAGATGTTATCGGCCTTTAAAGAAACAAAGCTTCAGTGAGAGCTCCATTTCTTTTCCCCCAGAGCTGAGGGAGATCAGCGTTAGGCAATTCAGCCTTATAAAATATTAAAAGCAATGCATAATCTGGTATGAGGAAGAAGGTTGATATCAAAGTGATGTGGCCAAACAAAGGATGGGTGATGATCATGGACTAGTGTTATTGCCCAGTTACTGATACTATAAGGAACTGCTGGACCAAGGGGAGATAGAGGTGAGTCTCTCCCTCAGGTCTGTACATGCCAACGTGGGCTTCCTTTAAGAAGCACTGGCAGGGACAAACCTCCAAGTGATTGCCAGCCAGCAGTGAGAGTGAGGAATAGGAGTGAAAGGGCAATGAAGGTCCAAGAACACAGAGAAGAGGAGAATGCAAGGGACAGAGAAGGAAGGAACTAGAGAGGAAAATAAAAAGGGGCAAGAGAGAGAAGGGAAGAGATACCTTGGCACTCTCATTTGTATAAGACCAATCATTGTTGGACTAACAAAACTACTGAAGATTTGAGCTTGCATTTTCCTCTAAACAAAAAAAAAAATGATTCAAGTGAGAAATTAGGAAGAATTTCCTAATGATCAAACTTGTTTAGCTGCTGAAACTAAATGTTCATTGCAGAAAAAAAAGTCCCTTTATTGTCAGTACCTTTGTAGCTTCAGGGTTCTTCCATCTGCCCAAAGGCAAATGAAGAAAAAGAGAACATTATGTACATACAGTACTGCACTGGATTTGGGGTCAGGAGTCCCCACTATACATCCTAGCTTTTCAATCTCTCTGACACTAAGCTAGTCACTTAACCTCACAGGGCCTCAGTTTCCTTCTTTGGAAAATGAAGGGCTTAGACAAGGTGATCTCTAAGAGTGCTTAAGGTGATCTCTAAGCCTTCTTCCAGTTCTAAATCCATGACTCCATGTTCCACTGTAAGAATCTGCTCTTCCTATCTTTTTCCAAATTTTTAGAGAAATTGATTCAGAGGTCAGAGTGATTTTTGGAGAGCTAGAGAAAGGTAAAGAGGCTTATATAACTGGCTCTTCTTGGGGAGGATCCTAAGTGCTGACAGGGTGGGAGAGGCTTATGCCCTATGGTTGGGAATCTTAATAATATGCTCATTTGCAGTTAATAAATTAGAGTTTGGGCAGAAGTACTACATTCCAGGGAATAGAAGAAATAAATATTCCGCTGAGGAAACCAAGTGCTGATGGCTTCCCACTGTCTTTATAAGAGCAGGGAAGACCTGCAGGGGTTCCAGGGTGGGGAATGGGGCTGGAATGGGAATGAGGGAAAATAGAGCATGTGCTGGGCAGGGCTGGGAGTAGAGAATCATCCAGGGCTCCTTGCCCAGTGGCCCACCTTCTTTTGGATGACCCAGGGCTGTTCTTAGAAGAATATCCATTTGTTTCTAAAAATTCATCCTCTTTCACAATGGAACATGGAAAAGGGGAAAATCTACTGAGGATGAAGATAAACACAGAGGGTCTGAAAAATAAAGAGATGGTCCTGTCCTCATCAACACTTCTGAAGTTTGAAAGCTCCTAATCTTCCTTTAAAAAAGTAAATGTTATAGTCATCTTCCATTTTTCTTCACCTATGTTTCCAATTATTTCCTTTCCAACCTCTCCCAGAGAGCCATTCTTCATAAGAGTGAATCCCTTCTTTCATTATAATTCTAAAGAATTAAAAAGAACAAATTTTAAAGAAAGAAAATTTCAATAAAACTAATCAACATATTGAAAAAATCTGATGTTATTTGCAGGGTTCTATGCCCATGATCTCTCACCTCTGCTGAAGAAGAGGGGATGGGGGAAAGTAGGGGAGGAAGAAAGGGAAAGTGTCTTCTTCTGTCTTTTCTATAGCTTTAGACCTTTCAGTCATGGGACCACCAGACTTGAAGAGTAGGGATAGACCTGAAGGAGTTACACTGTTCAATTCACACCAGAGCAAGTGTCCTTTCTAAACATCCCTGACAGATTTTCAAACAACCCCTAACTGAAGACTGCCAGACACCAGAAATTCCTTGAATCCTAAAGCAGTCTCTTCTACTTTTGGAGAGCTCCAATTGTGAGGGAGATCTTCCCCTTATTTCAAGCCTAAATCTCCACTCTGATGCTCCCCCCAGTTACAACTATTTCTGAACTCTGGGGCCAAACACAATGAAGTCTAATTCTTCCTTGTGGTAGATACTCAAATGGAAGAATCAGGTCCCTTTTAAGTCTGCTCTTCTCCATACTAAACATTTCCAATTTTTTTTCCACCAATCCCCAAAAGGTCTAATCTCCAGTCCTTCTACTCCCCATGGTTCCCCTACTTTGGATCTTTTATTATAGCATATCAAATCCCTTCTCAGAATGCATTGCTCAGATCTGAGCCCATTGCTCCAGATGTGGCCTGACCAGGGCAGAGAACGGAGGGACTATTGACCTCTAAATACTCTACTTGTATTAATACAACTCCAAATTGTATCAGCTTCTTTGGCTGCCATGTCACAGCCTTAACTCATATTGAGCTTGCAGTCCGCTAAAAGCCTCAGATCTTTTTCACCAATCATTCTCCTTTGACCCCTCTATAAATAACTTTTTCAAAACAGGAGGGATTTGGAGGACAGAAACAGGCATATAGCCTGTTAATTTAAGATGCCATCATTCTGTTTCGTTCACCATCAGGATGGTCCTTTTGAATTGACTGATTGATTGATGGTAGAAGGGCCAGGAGACAGTCCAGCAGTGGACAAGATGAAAGGTTGGAAAATGAGATCCTTGAAGAAACAAAAATGTTTTACTTAGACAGGAGGAGGGTGAGAGGTGATTGACTATAGGATGGGTTATTGGCCAGAGGGTGGTATGAGAGAACTACCCTTCTCTCCCAGCTATTGGAAATGGTTATGTATGGGCAAAATGTTAATTCTATTGTGAATACAGAGTGATGAAATGAAAGAAAAATCCTTCCTCTGCGCCAAGATAGAGAGTGGGGATTAGAAACCAGCTTCATGAAGGACTCCTCTGGTAATGGTGTGACTGTTCCTATTTTTTTAGGACAGGGTAAATGCAGCTGGGTTTGTAGGGGTGAAAACTCCCAAAATTGAGGGTTCTGGTTTCATCCTAGCTTTTTAGCCTCTCTGTGACACTATGAGCAGCTATAATCACTGATGTTTTCCTACAAGAGATTTTTTTCTCCCACAAAATAAATAACTGGTTTTGGTCTCCCCTAAGGATAGAACTTGAAGAAATGAACATAAAGTAGGAGGGATTCAGGTTGGACTTGAGGAATAATGTCTTGCCTTGACAAGCAGTCACTCACAGAGAAAAAGTCAATTTTTCATTCTGGACATCTTTCTCAGCACCCCATTTGGTGGGGATGTTCCCACCCAGAAGCAGAGAAATAGAGCCCAGAAAGTGTGCCTAGTCAGAAGATTCTAGGATCACTTTCTTTCTGAACATTTCAAGGGGTTCCGGCTGAAGGCAGGCTCAGCTTTCATGGTTGGTTATTTCTCCCAGCATCTACCTTATCCCTTTCCCCATACCCAGCACTTACCTCCTTCTCCCCACAGATGTTGCTGATGATGGAGCTGGAGGCAGGGCTAGAAGAAGGTCCCAAGACAGCTACTACCCCCTTTGGGAGTATCTGGCACACTGTACCGGGCAGCCCGAAGGAGTTCCAGAACAGGAAAGGAAACACATGTTACCCAGCAGGTCAGGCTAAGCACCCAGCCCCTCTACCCCAGGGGCTGGAGCTCAGAGTCACAGAAGCTGAAAGGGACCTCAGATGTCATCTAGTGACATCTAGTCTAACCCCTTCAAATGACCAATGGGGAAACTGAGGTTCAGATTTGCCCGAGTGATTTGCCAAAGCTCACACAGCTAATAAGTAACAGAACAAAGCCAGACCCTCTGATTCCAGATCCAGCGACCTTCCTGCTCTACCGTGCTCAGTCCAATCTGCATCACTGCCTCTGCTTTCCCCACTTCCCTCACCTTATCCCCAACCTCTTCAGAGAAGATGCCACTGCTTTTCCTGAACTACTCTGCTCCAGGACAGGTTTATTGAAGTTTATGGAAGATATTAAATGAGGAAATGACCCAGGTTATGGCAACATACTGCCACAGACGGAGGGGCATAAATTGTCTGTACTGTCACTCACAGGACAGAGGGTTAATGGGGGACACATGTAGGCCCTGGTTCGTTTGATTCTAGCAACAATCTCAGAGTGGGAGCCTGGGGATGTGTCTGTCCCCAGTGACCTATCGCTCAAATGACAAAACTTAGTCATCTGAAGGAAGTCTCACCTCTTTTCCCACCTACCCCTCCCTCTCAGCTCCACTCTCCGAGTCCATAAAAGAATGTGTGCTAAGGAGAGACAGCGAGGATATGAAAGAACGCATGGAGCAAGAGAACAGAGACTTAGAGGATTCGATATAAAGAGAGAGATGGAGAAAAAGCAAGAGAGAGTGACAGAAGGTAGAGAGAGGCACATGCAGACAGAAAGAAGAGAGGGAACAACTGTAGATGTGCAGCTAGAGAGGGAGAGAACAGACAGAAACCAACAGGATAGGCACGTGCAGACAAAGGCAGAGAACAAAAGGGGGGAAAAAGGAGACTGAGACAGACGAAGAGACAGGCACAAGCAGACAGACGGAGAGACTGAGGGAAGGGAGATAATCAAGGCAGAGGAAAAGAGCCAGACTTAGGGGAGTTAGAGACAAAAAAGGCAAGTCAAGAGAATAATCATGAGAGAGACAAAGAAGAAAGAGCTATTCAGTCTGAGAGAGAGGGGGGAGAGGAGAAACTTTGGCAGACCTTAAAAGTAGAAGAATAAAAGAAACGGAGAGCAAAAATGAGAAATTATCAGAGACAGCATGATAGATAGAGAAAAAAGGAAAATGATTCTGTGTGCCTCCTTTATCTCTTATTTTTCTTCTCCATTTCTTTCTGTTTGTATCTCTGTGCATATAGACATGAACAAATAAGCTGGAACTGAGGGTATCCTTGTTCAGAACTAAGATGGATGACACAATTCCTCAGCATCCTAATCTTCAAGTTTTACCCTAGGAAGTTCCATCATCTTTAACACATTGTCCAGCAGGTAAAGTAATTTTCCAAGATCAAGAAAATAAGACTGAGAGCAAGGGTGTGCTAGTAAAATGTTTTAACAACCAGGTATCTGGCAGGGAGAGAATTGCACGCGATACCCTTTTAAGTATAGTCTGCATTCTTAATATTTTCTCCATCCTTTTCTTAAAGCTAAGCCAGAGGTGTCAAACACAGGCCTTGTGGGCTTTCAGCAACATTCCAAATGCAGCAGGAACTGGATTAAGGTGTAATTGGGAAATATTTAATAAAATAAAAATATGACAGAACATAAATAATATTCGATTTTAAAACTAAGTCAATACATAATCTGCATTTGAATTTGACACTATTGGTCAAAGCAATCAACAAGAAAATAAGTCAAACCCTGATTTATAGTATTTGATGATTTTTAAAGTAAAAACTTAATCATTGGCTCTCCAGAGCCAGTGAGAGCTGGCTCCTGCACATCCCTGGCTAAGACCTCTTGACAAGTCAGGGGCAGGAATAGAGCTGGAACCTGCTTTTCCTATCTTCTACTCCAAAGTCTTAACCACTGAACCATAAGGCTAAGAACCAGCTTAGGTGCCCCTCAGAAGAACCGAATCTCTCAAAAGTTTCCCTGGAAAGGGTACTGAATATGAGTTCCAAATTATGGCACTTATTAATTACACAGCCTTGGGAAAGTCAAAATTTTTCTGAATCTCAATTTCATCTGTAAATAAAGGCTAATGCCTCTCCTGCTCACCTTACAAGGTTGTTGTATGGAATAAACGTGATCATACATATGAAAGTGTTTTGACTGGACAGAACTACATAAGTGTAAATTATTATTTTCATTATTAGCTAAATAGAAAGGATGGGTGACTCTTAATTGTCTCCGCAAATCCTCAAGTGTCATTCACCGCTGCCTCTCCTTAGGAAAATATCCTCCCTCGAAGTCTGAGGCTTCCTAGGCAAAGATACCAGAGTGTTTATCATTTCCTTCACCAGCTCATTTTACAGATGAGGAAACTGAGGCAAATAGGGTTAAGTAACTTGTCCTGGGCCACACAGCTAGTAAGTGTCTGAGGTGGATCAAACTCAGGAAGATGAGTCTTCTTGACTTCAGGCTCAGCACTCTGTAAACTGAGTCATCTAGGTGCCTCTATACAAAGACTGCAATGATGAAAATGGAAAGAACAGCCACCACAAAATAATAAAAAATGAAAGTTGTGAAATTACAAGGAAAAAACCCAACTTTTACCAAAAGGAGAGCTTTGAGAAGAAACTTCCATCCTCCTTTGCAGAGATATATATGGAACATTGAATATAAAGTTGGTGGGTTTTGTTTTATGGGAGTTCATGTGTATGTGTGTGTGTGGATGTGTTGGTTTTGCTAATTTAAAAAATTTATGACAAATGTCTCTCTGGGAGGGGTTGAAGGAGGGATATAGGAGAAGTCTAGGTGACATAAGACCAAATATCAATAAAAATCCATTTTAATGGCCTCAGACACTTCCCAGCTGTGTGACCCTGGGCAAGTCACTTAACCTCCATTGTCTAGTCCTTACCACTCTTCTGCTTTGGAACCCATATACAGTATTGATTCTAAGAGGGAAGGCAAGGGTTTTTTTTTAATCCCTTTTTAAAAGAATATAATTTGAAGATGATGAGAGGTTTCTAGGGATCTGGTATTCAGTTCTCTACTTCTTTAAACTTGAAGGTCCCTTGCTGCACTAATCAAGACTAGTCACTATAAACTCTTCTGGTGACTGATGGCTGGGGCTATCAACCCCACCTGTAACTCTGTGGAAGCCCAGTGATTTCTACAATGGAGGCAGTAGAAAGTATGAGTCCTGAGGATTCAGAGAAGTGAGAAAGCTGAGCAGCGAGTGACATAATCGTGGTAACTAAATTCCACCAGATATCAGTAGAGTGAGAAAGGAATGAATGAAGGAAGGAATGAAAACATTTATTAAGTCCTTACTTAATAATAGTGCCAAGTCTGGTGTTAGGTGAGGACAAAAGCAAGCAGATGGGATGCTTTGTGAGGAGTGTGAGCCCACCACAGCATTCCTCCCTCTTATTGGCCCTACTGTTGTTTGACATGGGGCTGAGATGCAATTGATGGTAATTTGGGGACAATAGGAAGAGGGAGAGAGAGGAGGGGGTCCACGCTGCACAATATAAACGTATTCCTTCCCTGAGCCTTAGCAGGATCTCTCTCTCTCAAAACAAACCAATAATTGAGTGGGCTACTGGAAATTGTACTGAATGGATAGACCACATACCTCCTTGTTCTCAGTAAAAAATCCTGGGACTCTGAGTATCCACTTTCTTTTACTGTCTACCTGGGTGTTTTGTCCATTGGTTTTACTTAACCCTTTTTTTTTGCTACTTTGCAGAATTCAACATGGCGGGGAATGATAGACTTTTTATTGTGTGAATTAGCAACAGCTCCCACGCTGTGATTTCTAACCAAAGAAAGGGTTTAGTAGAAAGAACTGGAGGTTGGAAGAAAATAGTTAAACTCTTGCTTGGCTATATGACCTTTTAAAAAATCACTCTGCTTGTATGGGGTCCCAATTTCCTTTTCTATGACATGAAATAAACAATCTCTGTTCAGCCTCACCCTCAGTGATATTGTGAGAACTTAGTGAAAGAATGCTTTGGAAGAAGGGCCAAAGGTTGGTAGGGAACATATGCCCGATGGGAGAACAGACCCATGCCATAGATGTATGTCATGAGAAATGTTTTCTATGCCCTGAACATTCCAATGTACCCCTTTACTACCCTCAATTTGTGAGCGGATCATTTCTCCAGTGCAGGATGTGATGTCCCCAGGGGTTTCAAAATCCACATCAATTCTCAATTGTCTATTTATATACTTCATAGGCAGCTAGGAAGCCCAGGAGTCAGGAAGACCCGAGTTCAAATGTGGCCTCAGAAACTAACTAGCTATGCAACCTAGGCAAATCACTAAACCTATTTGCCTCAGTTTTCTCATCTATAAAATGAGTTGGGGAAGGAAGTGGCAAACCACTCCAATATCTTTGCCAAGAAAACCTCAAATGGCGTCACAAAGAATTGGACACAACTGAAAATGCCTAGATTTCAATCACTAAGGTTGTATAGCAAAGAAGGCAGAATTTAAAGGAGCCCTTCCATATGTGTGACCTTGGCCACTGAAATGACTGAACAACAATAACATACTTAATGGATTATTCTTTTAAAAAAATTTTTTTTATTTTAAACCCTTAACTTCTGTGTATTGACTTATAGGTGGAAGAGTGGTAAGGGTAGGCAATGGGGGTCAAGTGACTTGCCCAGGGTCACACAGCTGGGAAGTGTCTAAGGCCAAATTTGAACCTAGGACCTCCCGTCTCTAGGCCTGGCTCTCAATCCACTGAGCTACCCAGCTGCCCCCTTAATAGATTATTCTTGATGAGTCTAGATCAGTGGTTCCCAAACTTTTTTGGCCTACCACCCCCTTTCCAGAAAAAAATTTTACTTAGCCCCCTGGAAATTAATTTTTTTTAATTTTAATAGAAATTAATAGGAAAGATAAATGTACCTGTGGCCATCACCACCTCCCTGGATTGCTGCAGCACCCACCAGGGGGCGGTGGCACCCACTTTGGGAATCACTGGTCTATAATCTCTTCCCTATGATGCCTAGGCCCATATTTTCTAAAGTCCTTGGATTTTTTTTCCTATTCTGCAAACCTTTTCTTACCAAGTATCTTTACTTCTTAGATCATATAAGCTTTAAAAACGGCTCCTTAGCTTCCTCCTCTCCATCTAGTTCCTCCTACTCCTTTTTCTCTAGCTCCCGGCTTCCACCCCCCTGAGAAGTCCCAGTGCTGAAGCTGCGGAGGGAGGGGGTTTGAGAGAGGACTTAGAGGATCTTATCAGTCTGTGGTCTGATTTGGACTGGGAAGCCCTGCCCCAGGTTTCTGAAGATTCTGTCATAAAGCGGGAAGGAGGCGAATGTGAAAATGGGCTCTAGAGCATATATAGAGGGCATCCCAAGTCTTGGTGCTTTTTTAAGCTAATGCCTAGGCAGCTTGGTGTTTCTGTAAGCTGAAATCAGATGACTTTAGGTTTATCTGGATTGTTATCTCTGTCTCTACACCTCCTCTATTAGCATGCTGAGAACAACAAATTTTCCACAGCTGCGAAAAGTATTTTGTATATCCCCATAAAGATAAAGCTAGGACTCCTTAATCTGGCATTCAAGGTTCTTTACAGTTGGGTCCCAATCTACTTCACTGGTCTGATCTACTACTACTGCCCTATTCCAGCCTTCTTCTTTGAGTAGGTCAGTCTGTTCCTCTGTCTGGACCTTTGCTGGAGCCATACCACCCATCTAGAGTGCCATTCCCCTTCTGCTTTATCTAAACACTACCATCCTTATAATTCCAACCCAAGTTGGACCTTCTTCCTAAAGCCTTCCTTTAAGACTCCTCCTGCAATCCCCAGTGCTCTCTTTTTCCTACCAACTGCAGTCACGCTTGCTGGCCCTTGATCACATGGGTGCATTGAGATTACAAACTCACGTTTGATGCCACCTTTTCCCCCCATGGGACCTAGAACTGTGTTGAACCCTGCTCAGGCTGGTGTGGTGGTGGAAGAACACTGAAACTGAAAGCATGAGCCTCAGTTTGTGTCCTGATTCTGCCAATTAACTAATCAAAGACTTTAGAGTATGTCTTTGAACCTCCTTTTCCTCATGTGTAAAATAGGGACAGTATCACTTGTGCTACCTACCTCATTGTCTGTTGGGAGAATCAAATGGAATCATGTACTTAAAGCACTTTGTAAATATAAAGGGCAGCTGATCCTGCTGTGGATAGAGTGCTGGACCTGGAATCAGGAAGACTTGAGTTCAAATTTGGTCTTCCTAGCTGTGTGACCCTGGACTAGTCACTTAACCCCCATTAACCTGAGTTTCCTCAACAATAAAATGGGGGTAATAATAACACATACTGCAAAGGGTTATCATGAATGTCAAATGAGATAATAACTGTGAAGTATACCCAGTACATAGTAGGCATTATTATAAAACTCTTTTCCTCCCCACATAAATAAAAGAAAGGAAATACTAGTGCCAGGTACTGTAATAAACATTTTATAAGTATTAGCTCATTTGTTCCTATGATTGTTATGGTTATTTATTAAAGTTTCATCAAAAGGATGATTTATAAGATATAGTTATTTTAATACTCCCCCCATCCTACTATTTAAAATAGAGTTTTTTGCTCTGGCCTTCATTCATTTCAAGGGGATGTCAAAAGGGAATTCATAGAGATTCTCTACCCGCTGACTGAAGACTGGTCTTAGATCCATAAGATTGTAGATCTAAAGTTGGAAGAGACCTCAAAGGTCATAGAGTCCAACCCCAATAATTTTGTTGATGAGGAAACAATCTCGTAAAATAGCAACATCATCATCATCATCGTCTAACATGTATAAAGTACCTACTATGTGCCAGGCACTGTGCTAACTGCTTTACAAATATGATTTCATTTGATCTTTACAACAACCTGGGAAGGTAGATGCCATTATTATTCCCATTTCAGAGAAAAGGAAACTGAGGCAACAGAGGTTAGATGACTTGCTCAGGGTCAGATAGCTAGAAACCATCTGAGGCTGGGTTTCATCCCAGGTCTTAACCTGACTCAAAGCCCAGAATACTATCCACTGCACTACCTAATTGCCTGAGGTTACACAGGGAGCAAATAGGAAATTAAGAAAACCAAGTCTTTTGACTTCAAGTTCAGGATACTTTTCAATATACCACCTTGTCTCTGTAACTTTATTTAGATTAAGAGATGGAAGGAACCATAGAGGCCATCTAGTTCAAAACCCTTATTTTATTATTATTTTTTTTAATTTTAAACCCTTATCTTCCATCTTAGAATCAATATTAAGTATTGGTTCCAAGACAGAAGAGTGGGAAGGACTAGGCAATGCAGGTTAAATGACTTGCCCAGGGTCACACAGCTAGGAAATATGTTAGTACAGATTTGAACCCAGGACCTCCCATCTGCAGGTCTGGCTCTCAATCCACTGAGCCACCTAGCTACCCCCTCAATACCCTTGTTTTATAAACCTTCCTAAGGTTGTAAAGCAAAGAAGGCAGAATTGGAACTCAGCCTTTCCACATGTGTAACTTTGGCCAAATTTAACCTCTAGGGACCTTCGTTTTGTTTTTTTCTTCCTCTGTAAAATAAAGAGATTGGGCAATATGGCTTCAGAAGCTCCCTCTAACTCTAAATCAATGATTCTCTGCTTCCATGATCCCAGCCTCCACACACTGTCCACTAGACAACATTTTGCCCCTCTGACAAGCTGTAATTTTGAAAGCTCTTTCCGGTGAGGATGACCTCAGGGCCAGTCTGTCTAGATTTCATACAGAACCAATGGGTCCATAGTTAGTAACATGCACACCTGCCTCAGGGTTTGCCCTAACTCCAGGGTTCTGATTGTAGTGGGCCATCAAAGAATCATCAAAGGAAAAGGATGGGGGCAGCTGGTGATGCACCTGGCTTTAGAGAGACAATGAACAGTCTCCTCGTTGAGTTTCTAACTGGGAGCCCTTGGAGAAAATGAAATGCAGTCTCCCACTGGTCCTGGCAAGGGCTGCAGCAAGGTGAAGTCTCGAGGTGGCTGGGTTAAGAGGGGGCTGACTCTTGGGCAGGCTGAACCATTCAGGTTGCAGTTGGGAATCAGAGAGAGGGGTTTCCGCTATGGGGAAAGGGAAAAACAGTCTCTTTACTGAGAAAGAAGGGCTGAGATGGAGATAAGATAAGGGTGGGAGGCAAGCCTGGGAGATGACCTAATGGGTCTTGTCCATCTCTATTATTTGTGATCTAAGATCTAGCATTTGAAAAGTCAAACACAGGAAGTCAGAAGCAGTGATAGCAGAAAGGCAGAAGAGATGGGAGGAAAGCAACAAACTCCACTGAGTGAACAAATTCACTATCCGAAAATTGCATTTTTGCCTAATGGATAATGGAAGTATAATTTGTATTCCTTTTAATAACCCTTGTGAAAAGACAGCATGATATAATAATATCACATATGTATATGTAATAATAATGATGATGATGATAAGGGAAAGGGACTGGGGATCAAGGGATGTCTTAGATTCAAATCCTACATCTATTACTAGTCATGTGACCATGAGCAAGCCATTTAATTTCTCTGAATCTCAGTTTCCTCATCTGAAAAATGTGCCTAACAACATCTCTAGTATTTACCTTATACGGCAATTGTGAGGATCCAAGAGGACAATATATGGAGAGTATTTTTGTGAGCCTTAAAATATTAAGTAAATTTCAGCTTTTAATAGGTGACTAGGTATACAAAAATACAACTCACATAGATTTCCTGGGGTGGATGTTGGTGGTAGCAAACAATAATATCTAAGACCTAAAACATTAAGGTTTTAAAATTACTGTCTTACTCCAGGCCTATGTGATTAATGGTATAAATATTATGATGCCCATTTTGTAGATAAGGAAACTGAGCCTCAGGTAAAGAGACTTGCACACATTCACAGGACTAGTGTCAGATCTGGATTGGAAACTAGTCTCTTTAATCCATGTCAAGCATTCTTTCCGATACATCATGTTTCAGTGTCTCTGCAGTGGCTGTCTCCCATTTCTGGAAAGTTCTCACTTCTCATTTCTACATCATAGAATCTCTTGTTTCCTTCAAGATTCAGTTCGACATCACCTTCTTCAGGAGACCTTTCCCATTCCCTACATCTTCTAGAATTTTCCTCCTTTAAGATTACTTTGGATATACTCTGTATGTATCTTGTATGGACCCAAATATTGATGTCTAGTCTTTCCCACTAGAATGTAAGCACTTTGGAGGAAAGGGCTATTTTTTGCCTGTCTTTGTGTCCCTGGCACTCAACATAGTGTTTAATACATAGAAGGTATTTAAGAAATGCTCATTGATTGGCTAATTGGGTAAAAGGTTTAAGTTTAGCTGGTCTCTCTGAAAAAAATATCTAACCAAGATTAGCATGACTGGAATTCCTTTCCTTTAAGTGAATTCCATGGTCCTGTAGGAGAAGATTTGAGGTTGGAATGGGTTGTTGAGGTTCTAACTTTCTTGCATATTTCAGAAGTCATCATGACAATTAGCACCAGCCCAATGGCCCCAAGGCTTCAGGAGAAAGGCAAGCCAGAGCACTGATGAAATTGGGAACCCCTTCTCTTTGCTCTCCGCATCTTCTTGCTTGTCAGCTTCATTAACTCTCAGATTAGACAGAGAAGTGGGAAATCTCTGATATCCAGGGCTCTACTCCAGGAGGATTACTGGTTGACTAACTAGCTTCTTGAGAAGAACAGGACAGCTGGAGGGGACATGAAGTCCTTACTTATAAACAGAGCTTACACGTCTTTCCACCAGACATCTGGACTTTAAAAAACAGGGACACCAGGCTGGGGCTGGGGATGAGGAAGAAAACAAAAAGAGGAAGGGAATGGAGAGAAAGCCTGAGGAATAACAATATTAGCATTTATATAATGCTTTAAAGTTTGCACAATACTTTGCATGTTACCATATTTGAACCTTGAATCAACCCTGAGTTAAAGGCTAGTATTATACCTGTTTTACAAATGAGGAAACTAAGGCATAGAGAAGTTAGGGGACTCTCACAGAGTCACAAAGCTAGTGTCGGGATTAGAATGTAAAACAATCCAAGTGCAGTACCTCACATTGCTGTGTGATAATGAAAAACCTAACCTTTCTCATGCTCTAAACATTCAACTGTAAAATTGGTAGGTTGGACTTAATGACTTATAAGATCTCTTTCTATATCTATGATCCTAGAAAGAAGGTGGGGGGGAGATGAAAAAAAAAGAGAAGGGAAAAAAGAAGACAGGAGAGGGCTCCCTGGAACAGCATGTACTCTCACTTAGAAGTGTGTAAGTATGTGGGGGTGTAGAAATTAAAGCCAACAAAAGAGACGCCAGAGCTGTTCTCCTCATTTCTCCACACTCACCCTCCTCTTCACTCACCCGTCACCATCCTAAGTCTTGTTTCCAACAAATCCAGATCATTAGAGCAGCACAGATCTGGTGAGGGAGCCCCCATCCTTTGATCTCTGCTATTGGATGCAAATTCTTTGTGTAAGAGGAGGGTTGTGGGGCAAGGGAATGGTGGGGAAGGGGGAAGGGTCCTGGGTGGGTACATTTTTTTAAACTACCTGCATGGTTGCTTTAAACCCAGGAGATCCAACTCTGACTTGGAATGAAAGGCCATTAGGATAAAAAGATACTGGCGTCTTTCTTCCCAACAAGCACTAATGATGTAGCAAGCCCTCATTGAAATGTTAAAGCTGAATCAAGGGGCCAGAAGCATCTTCCTTACGTGGGAGCACTTTGCCGACCTGAAAAGGGGGCATTAAAAAGATGCCCAGGAGCTTTACAATGTGGGATAAAGATATTAGTTCCTTTTATTCCCTCGATTCATCTGGCTTAATATTTTAGATGTATTGACTTTACAAAGTGCAGTAGCTGGATCCACCATATGTGCAGCCCAGGCTGCTCCAGGGAAAGGAAATTTACATCTGCTAATGACCACCAACCATGATGGGTGAATTTGTTTGCTCAGCCCAGAAAAAAAGGGGAGCTGGGAAATGATGGAAGGAGGGGATGAGAAGATGGCTCCAGAGAATGGGCTATCCAATGGGGCAGAAACTTGGTTCCTATCTGAATCTCCATTGTCTTCCCTCCCTGATGTCAAAATAGTACTCCAAACCTGGCAGACTTTTCTGCCCTCACTTGGAATATGCTCAATTTATGCTGACTTCGGAGGGTATCCTTTAGGCTTAGTACAGTGGCTGGCAAAAAGTAATAACAAATCACTGTTATTTATAAAAATGATAAAATTTATAAAAATATAACAAATAATGAACAAATAATTGTCAATTGATTGATGCCAAGGAAGGTCATGTGATCAAGAGTCAGTGACCTGGGGATGTCCCAGCTTTGACATTATTATAGGAGTGGCTTCAAGCAAATCTCTTTATCTTTTGGATTATCAGTGTCCTCATCTTTTATTTTTTTACACCCATACCTTCCATCTTAGAATCAAACCTGTGTTATTGGTTCCAAGGCAGAAGAGTGGTAAGAGCTAGTCAATGGGGCCAGGATCGCACAGCTAAGAAGTTAAATCTAAAACCAGATTTAACCCAGGATCTCCCATCTCTGGGACTGTGTCTCAATCCATCAAGCCACCGAGCTGCCCCCATCATTTCTTCTGACATATTTGGAGGTGGCATACTGATTTAGGAAACTACAAATTAATATTATCTATATTGTATTTTTACTTACTTTGTTCAACATTTCCCAATTAAGTTTAAATCTGATTCATGCTTCAATAGTGAGCAAACAGCCAGCAGGCTCTTGGTTTGACATCTCTGGACTAGATAACCACCAAGATTCTTTATAGCTCTAGGTCTATGATCATGAAATGATAAGTCTATGATCCTGCACCCATTATTTTAGGGGCTATGCTATGGGTGAATGAGAACCCGTAAGTCCATTTGCTCAGAATATGTATTGCATGAGATTAAAAATGTGAAGTAAGGAATATTTTTTTGTTGTTGTTCATAAGACTTGTCAGAGGCTAGAATGGGTGGCTGAGGGAGGAGGTGCAATCTCCTTCCTTGTAAGGCTTGGCACGTAGGAGGGCCCCTCATCTAACTGGGCTGGTAGAGGCTGGTCTTGAACATCAGTTTATAACAATGCCTCTTTTTGTTCCAGATCGGAAGCTATTTATTTCCAGTGATGGACTGTCTAGCAAACAGGAAGGTTATCTTGTCAAGCTGCCCCCAGCAGCATCCCAAAAAGCCAGGGAGTAGTGTCATTTTATAAGCCTCCCTTCCTTAAGACATAACGTGCCCCCTAAAAAAAGAAAAATAAAATATTCAGTGAGTTAGTGCCTGGAAAGCAAGGACCTTGTGTCTATTTCTTTGGCATCCACCACAGGCCCTTTGTAACTCCTATGTACACTAGCACTAAGACAAGGATGGGGATGAGTGAGTGAATGAATGAATGGTACGCAGCCTTCTCTGGATCTTAATTGGCTACAGTACTAGCAACAAAGCCAGGCAGTACAGTTATAGCTCCAATGTGCTCTGAGTTCCCAATGCTCTCTAATGAGAGGGCCTCTGAACCTCTTTTCCTCACCCCCATCCCCCAGTTTGTATACAGGGTACCCAGAAGAGATCCAAATCAGGCCACCCCGATGTCACCCCGCCAGGGAGGAGGGGCAACCCCGGCACACTGTACGTACTGGTTTCCGCTGTCTCGTACTCGCTATCTCTCAGCAGCTCGAAGATGTCCACCTCCACCTTGGCCTTCCCTACCCTCTCAGGGGCCCGGTTGATCCGGTTCTTCGCCAGCGTGATGGACAGCCTCTCACCTCGATTGCACTCCATTGGGTCGTCCAGGATTGCAGCTATTAGGAAGCAACCATGGGAGAGAACAGGCTTAGGCTTTAGAGCTGGAAGGGAGCCTTAAGAGTTCCCCAAACCAAAACCCTCATTTTGTAGAGGAAACAAATGGCATATATAGGATTTGATTTGGGGTTTTGACTCCAAATCCAATGCTCAGTGCACTATCACTATGCCATGTTGTCTCTGCAGGTGGGAAGCAGCCTGGTGCTTTGCTGTTCACCTTTTCTTCTCCCACCTTATAATTCATCCCATTTTCAGAATTGCCTCAAGATGAAGGCCTTCTGCAAGACCACTACATCGTCCTAAGAAGGAGAATAGCCAGCCCATCCTGCTATGTATGTTCTTCTGGGTCCTTGTCCCCTAGCAGATGGGAAACTCCTCCAGGGAAGAGATTCTATTTTCTACCACCCTCATTATCACCATCATCACCAACGCCTTTAGCAAGGGTCTGGTTATTGTCAGCACCCACCAGGGGATAATACAAAGAGAACTGCCCAGATCCAGCTTCTCTGTGGCCTGCTGTGTCAAAGAGATCCAGCAACAACATGGGCCCCCATACAAAGAACCTACCGGCTATCTAATGGATGATGGAACATTTATATCCCAAATGCCTTTGGGCCATGAGTGGGTCAAGGATGGTTGTCTAAGAGGAGCAGGACTCTGAGGGTCAAATATTTGGGACTTTGGCGGGGGGTGGGGGGAGGTTAGCCATCAGCTCTCCTAGAATCAATTAATTCCAAAGCTGACAAGGGACCTCAGAGGTCATCTTGGTCACCCTTTACCTGAACAGTGATTCCCTCTACACTGTTCCTGAGAAATAGTTAGCCAGTCTCCAATTTTGGAGAAGACTGTTGCATTTGAAGTCAGGAAGACCTAATTTCAAATCCTGCCTTGGACACTTGTAACCTGTGTGACCCTGAGTAAGTCACTTTTTTCACTCTTTCAGCCTCATTTTCCTCATCTGTAAAAGGAAAATGAAATAATAGCACGGACGTCTCAGGATTGCTGTGAGTATCAAATGAGATCATAACTGTCAGAAGCTCTGCAAACCTTAAGCACTATATCAGTGATTCCCAAAGTGGGTACTACCGCCCCCTGGTGGGTACTGCAGCGAACCAGTGGAGCAGTGATGGCCACAGGTGCATTTATCTTTCCTATTAATTGCTATTAAAATTAAAAAAAAATTAATTTCCAAGGGGTTAAGTAATATTTTTTTCTGGAAAGGGGGCGGTAGGCCAAAAAAGTTTGGGAACCACTGATCTATATGAATACTAGCTATAATACTGTTGTCGTTATGCCAGTCGTTCTACTTTGGGTCAGCTGTAATTGTTCAGAAATGTCTTCCTTGACATCAAGTCTAAATCTGCCTTTTTAGAACTTCTCTCCATTGCTTCTAATTCTGCCCTTTAGGGCCAAGAAGAACAAATCTAATCCCTCTCTCACTTGACAGCCCTTGAAATACTTATAGGCTGCTATCATGTCCACCTTAAGTATTCTCTAGGCTAAACATCCTCCCTTTCTTCAACCAATCCACTCCTTTTGGCATCTCTTTCTTCTAACACGAGACTCTACATGTTGTGGGGGTTCAGAAAGTATGTCCTGACTGACTGATGTCCACGGTTCCCCCAGGGCCCTACCAGCTCTCTATCTAGCTCTCCTTTCTGGTTCAGTTGGTGATTAATTCCCTCCTTGGAATTGCAGCGACTGTTGGCCTCAATAAATGTTTCGATCAGTATAATTACAATCCTAACAGAAATCCGGGTCTAGGGCTCTAGGAACCAAAGCAGAAGTGGCCCTTTGGGTTCCCCCTTGGGAATAGGAGAAGTTCAGTTTCTTAATAAGGTAGTTACCAACCAGTACACTCACTTCTCAACCGGTCCCTGGAGACAGACCGGAGGGTCGAACAAAGACAGCAGTGTTTCTGAGTGCGGCGAACACGCAGTTTGATATGCAACCTGGTGTTCAAGCATAATCTCACAGTCCCACAGGGCTGCTATGTGGGCCGTGGCATGGTGCTCCAAGCTCCCAGACAATGTTTAATAAGGAACATTCTGATCTGGCACATTTCCCCGCAACCCCTCTTGCTGCTGAGGGGAGGAGCCAATAAATAGGCTGTGGTGAGGCTAAAAAGACCAGAAACTCCCCTTGTCAACAATGCCAGGATGGTGAAAATCCCCTTGGGTATCAAATTTGGTCCCAGTCCAAGGGGAGATTTTAATTAACTCTTTCAATGGCCTGATTGAATGACGATGACATCAGTTCATAAGGTGGTCTCCTCTCTCTTCACCTCATTTCTGACAATCATGGTATCATAGCATCATAGCTTTATTTATTCATTATTTGTTTGTCATGCTAGCTCTGGTCCACCATCTCCAGGAACAAAATGGTTTTCTCACATCTCCTGAATATCACCTGTGATAGGGAGCTCCTCACTACCCCAGGAACCTGCCCATTCTATTTTTTGATGGTAGTGACTTTTCAGGACGTCTTTTCTTGCATTGAGCTCAAATTTGTCTCCATATAACTTCCACTCATTAATTCAAGCTCTCTCTATCCAAAAAGATTTGTGCAGAACAAGTCTAATCCCTTATGATGGATTTTTATTCATGGGCTCAAAGTGCTTTCGTGTCTAATCTTTGTTTTTCTCCATGTTGTGGGAAAACATAGAAAGTAGAAGGGGAGAAACTGAGGATGTCAGTAAGAATTGTGGATAAATATGAAAGCAAGGTCTCTAAGGAAATTGGAAAGGATGGAACCTCAAGCATGAGAGAAAGGGAGGAGGCATTTTCCACTGAGATTGGTGGAGATTAAAGGCTGGGTTTGGAGAGGGGCAGAGACAGACAGAGTAAAAGGTGAGAAGTAGAGGGGAGAACTATGAGGGAGTTCAACCCCAAATGGTTTCAATTTCCTCAACAAATAGAAAGTAGAATTATCCAATGACACATGTAAAATCCAGTGGAATTGCTCATTGGCTATAGGAGGGGGGTTGGAGGAGAGGAGGGAAAGAACATGATTCATGTAACCATTGAAAAATATTCTAAATTAATTAAATAAATAAACTTAAAAAAGGTAGTATTATCTATTCGAGGTGTTTCACAGAATCACACAACCTCAAAGTTGGGGGGTAGAGGGATCTCAGAGAGTCATGATTAACTTTTCCATATCCTGTCCCCATCTAGCTGCTGTTGTATTTGTCTATTTCTCATCACTGTCAAACTTCTCAAATGTGTGGTCTTACTTTTTATATACTGTCTCCTTAACTCCTTGTAGACTGGCATCTATTCCTGACTAAAACTATAATGATCTTGATGCTTCTGTTAATCCTTACTCTTTTTGACCATTTGATATTGGCTTCCTTTTTTTCTTACCTCATCCAAGTAAAAACCATGTGTAGAAAGGGATCTCCTGGGTCCCGTAGCTTTGGAGAGTATGAGGTCTGAAATTGGGATTATATATTCTCTAAACCTTAGGCTCAATATTTCATTATTGTTCTTCTAGAAACTTGGCATTGCTGCAAGGGGGTATGGGTAGATTAGACACTGCAGTCCTAAAGGAAATCTTGGTGCTGTAAGGCAGAACATATAACAGCTGTGGTAACATGCTTTTATAATTTGCTGTATTCAATTGTCTTTAATATTTTGCCTTTTTTCCCTCCTAGTGACCCCTATGGGCCTGCTGAGCCCCAGTGGTTTGGTTGGAATGCTTTCATTAATTTTAATCTCCCAACTTTCTAGACATTCATTTGTCTGTGTCCACCTCATACTCCCTCCCTCCAGTTGATTTTGCTTCTCTGAGATTATAAAACTGTTTCTCCTTGCTCAACCAAATGAAAAACTTTGCGCACAATACTCAGATTTTCTGAGCCTGTACTGAGTCTCTCCCTTACAGCAATAAGAAAATCAATAAAGATACATGTCTTCATCAAGCATTTAGCAGAATACTGGTAGATTATTTCTTTGGAGGTTGAGGGGAAGGAATTTGCCAATAGCACCAATGAGAAGGAGGTCCCAAACTTGTCAATATGGAGCCATGGGTCACAACCACCATGGTTCATTAATTTTTTGGTTGTCTGAGTTCCAAGCTCCACAGCTTCAGCTTACTGAATCAGGCTGCCATCGTGGGTAGTGGAGAAGAATTTCTCTTGCAATTCTCCTTGTCTACTCTGATATCACACTATTCCAGTTTTCTTCTACCTCTCTGACCACTCTTTTTTCAACTCCTCAATAGTTCTTTCTCTTCCTCCAACATGATAGCTCTGAGTCTTTCCCAGAGTTCTTTCCTCATTATTGTAATCTTCTCTTTCTCAGCCAAATATTTTTTAACTTAATGAAGTAGTTTTAAAAAAATGAAGTTTTGTTTACTTATTATGGATATTTCCACCTAGATATCCCATTATGACCACAAATTCAAATTGTTCAAAACCAAGTTCTTATCTTCCCTTCAGATCACCTTCTTGTCTTCCCAATTTATATTAACAGCAACATTATTTTATCTATCACCAAGGCTTTGGTTATCTTTGACATTATTTTCCAGAAATCAAACTTAACATGATGAGGGCCTGGGCTTGCTTGATGGCAGTATGGGATGGAAATAAAAGGACAGAAGTCAGAAAGAGAACAAAAGATAAATCAACATGACTTGTGAATGTATCTTATATTTCCAATCAGATCTAAGCTCCTTGAAAATAGAAACTGACCTTTTTTGAAACACAGCATAGTATATTACATATTGTATTGGACCAGCAATCAGGAGATACTTGGGTTCAAATTCTGCCCCTGTTTCCTATTAGCTGTGGGAATGTAGACAAATTTGTTCATTTTTTTTTGAGCTTCACTTTCTCTTAAACAGGAGAAAATAATGCCTGTACTACCTATCTCACAGGGTTGTTGGAGACTCAAATGAGAAAATGAATGTAAAAGGCTTTATAAACCTCAAAGCCTTATATAAATGTCAACTATTATTATTATTATTCTGTATCCCCCACCTACTTAGCACTGTAGGCACTCAGTAAACACTTGTCAAATAAATTAAATTAGCTGTGGGTTGGTTGTTTGGCTTTTACTTTATGGTCTACCCTTCTTCCTTTCTCTTCATCCTTTACATTTCCACAATCATCAAAAGGACATGAATATTAAAGAAAAACATTATAAATAAAGACCACGATTTAATTGCCAATTATACCTGCATTTCAGACCGTACTAATATTGTTCCTCTCTTAGGTATGCCTTATTCTACCTCCTTATTAACCTTGTGGGGAATTCTCGGCTCTCCTTATCTCTCCCCATTCTCCTCCACTAGGAGGAGAGGAATTGAAAGGAGTGGGATTCTGGGCCAGCCCTTTGGCCTGGCTCTGCTGGTAGCCACACTGGTGAATGACAGGTAAGGGGCTAGAGGATCCTCTGTAAGAAGGCCCATTCTCAGCCTGCCAGCACACAGAAGCCTGGATCCAGGCTGTGAAGGAGAAATGAAAAGCCAAGGTTCCCCGTTTGTCTTCCTTAATGGCGGCTCAGTGACAGCCTGTTTGGCCGAGTTATAGGATAGCGTAGGAATGAAGGCAGAGGGGAATGAAAGGGGTGAGGTGACTGCTGGAAGAGAGTTTTAAAGGGTCTAATGAAAGCTGGAGGTGGAGAGGAGACGTAAGAGTTATAGGGGTTTCTGGAGTCACCTCTAAACCTAGTTCTAGAAGATACCCAACCCAAATCTACTTTGAGGCTAGGAGTATATAAAAGCAGTGCATCGCCACAATCCATCTGAAATGCAAACCCAAGCACAGATGTCTTCTTCCTGGCACACTTAGTCCCTTGGGGCAACCTGCTCTCTTCTTCTCTCCCACACTGGCAATCTTGATCTTGTTACCCCACTCTAGGCTGGCTGCCTTTCTCCTCAGAGAGGTGTTTTGCTGCCCCCCCTCCAACTAAAGTATCTGGGAGGGTGGCATTAAATAAGTTTCCCATCCCCCCCCCAGTTTCCCCAAGTGCTAGGGATGCACTCCCCATTTCAGAAGAGAAAGAATAACCACGCGGCCACCATGATTTGCAACCCAAGATCTGATTCTTCCCAAAGTGGTAATTAGTATAATTACATAGGAGAAAGAAGCTAGACATGTTTGGTTGAAACAATCCTCCACCCTTCTCTCTGATGATGTGGGAAAGAGAGAGGTAATGATAGATATAAACTGTTTTGAGTTATGTGAAAGAATGTGGCTGGAAAAATGTGAAGAACTGTTATTTTGATGGCTTTTGCCTTGAATTCAGCTGCTGTCTTTTCCCAAGAGCTCAAAATGCAGGCAATACATCTCTTTATTCATCCTCCAAATCTCTCTGGGAGAAAACAAGAAAAAGGCATAAATCATATCATAACTTGGAAAACTGGGGACCAGGGCAGCAAGTGGTTTGTCCACAGGGAGTCAGAAACAGATCCTGGTGCTGAACCTAAGTCTCCTGGCATTCTTTCTGATGCTCTTCCCTCTATACCACACTACCTTCCCTTCAGCCAAGATGGAAAAGATCTCATTGGACTAGATCTAGCCTATATAATGACCAAAATTGTTCATTGCCAAAGAGTCTTTTCTGCTATAGCTTTTTGAATTCCTCTTCCCTCTGGATTGAAAATTGCCCCAAGATCTGGACAAATTAGACTTTAAGTCAGGTTGTAGTAAACATCCTTGAAAACCAAGTTCAGAAGGCATAAGATCTTGACTTAAAAGGAACATTAAAACTAATTCATAGGTCTCATTTTTAGAGATGGAAAAAGTAAAAAAAAACCCAAATGTGGAAAATTAATGTTGAATTGGATTTTTTAAAAATAATTTTCTCTTTAGTTCCCCCCCAATCATATGATTTTAAGGCTTAAATAGATCTCTCCCAAGCTAGGAAATTAGGTTGGGTCCTCCCTTCTTTTGTCTAGATCTTTTACAGGCAGAGTGGAGACCTGCTCCCTCTTTATCTATAAACAAGAACTAAATAAGGAGGCTCCAACCCAGCAATAACTGTTCAATATTTTTTAGTTTGTGACTACATCATGGTGTGATGATGGACAGTACAAATAGCTCTGGATAGCTATGATAGATCCTGTTCTGTAAGTGCTGAAAAGTCTAATGGAGTAGGGTGGGCAGAGGATTCAGATAAGAATACTTAAACACATAAACAAGATACAGAGGAGAATGTATTTAAGTCTAGAGGAGAGGCTGAGACAAAATGCTAAGAGAAACTTGAGGAAGGAAAAGTCACTTAAAAAAAGAGTGTGAGGGAAGAGCAGGAAAGGGTTTATGGAAGAGATGGACATAAAGAAGGTGGAGAAAGGGAAGGGTGGAGAGAGTGTGTGTAGAAGAGACTGAGTGATAAAAAGAAAGAGAGAAGGAAAGAAACAAATAGAAAAAGGCAGGAATGGAGGAAAGAGAGACTTAAAGCTTATTGTATACCATTTCCATGTTGGGATTTTTTTAAGAGACATGTTGTGTTTTTACGAGTTTGGGCATAGATGGGGATATTACAATCTCTTGGAACTTGCTCTACAAACTTGTTGAAATTAAATTAAAAACTAGGTTGATCTGCAGGTGGAAGGTTCCCTATTTCTATTCCAAAACAATGAAGAAAGTAGCAGAAGTCTAGTTATTATTTATTTACATAACTTCAAAGAAGGGTCCTTGAAATGCCCTGACAAAACTGACTGCTAATCCTTAAGAATTTACAGTGTATGAAAAAAAAATAAATAAAAGAGCCAACCAGCCTCAGGCCTACGGATAGCAGGACTCAATACTATCAAGGAGTTGATTAAAAATTTAACCTCTTCTAGAAATGAGATATTATTGCATAGGTATAAAATAAACAAAAAGAACAAAGAGAAAAGAATAAAACAAAAGAAAATGGACAAGGTAGAAAATATTTGGACATAATAGGAAAAGCATTGATGTAACAGTATGTTAAGTGGGAAAAATCTTGGTTCTACTCCAAAAAAAGAATTTATGGCATATGATTGAACAGGAATGCTACTGTATGGTAAGAAATGACAAGCAGATTAATTTTGGAAAAACATGGAAAGGCCTACATGAAAATATGAAGAGTGAAATAAGCAGAACCAAGAGAACACTATAAACAGCAACAAAAATACTTTTTGAAGAATGACTTATCTATGTCTACCTCTAGAGAAATAATGTAAATAAAAATAAGTAACATAGTTTTATATATACATATATTCTTTTGTCAAACAATGCCATTTCTAGTGAGGGAAGGGGAGGGAAGGAAGGATTTCACTGGGTATTTTGATGTATCAAACAAATTAGTTAAATAACAAACTTTAACTGTACTATCTCTGATGTTTCTCCTAGTTGCCATAATGCCACCCATTATCCTATATGAGTTCCTGCCAAGAAGGAGAGGAAAAGTCAAGAGCAGTTAAGCACAGCCATGCTGCCTTTCTAGGTTAAACACAGGCCACTCATTGTTTATCTCCATACTCTCCATCTCCTTGGAAAGAATGTTGGCCTCTTTGTTTTCAAAGAGGTTGCCCATGAGATGGATAAACAGTAAGTAAACTGGATGACCTAATATAGTCAAAGTCCCAGAAACTCTTGAATGAGGGATCTAGTCACAAAAAGAGATTTAGAATTATGAAGTAGCCTCCAAATACCAGTAAGGAAGCATTGCAGAAAATGGGTTTTGTCACATTATGTGCCACACTCTTCCCCCCCCCCCCCGCCCAATTTTTTCAGATAGAGTTGCTCAATTCAAGTTATATTATACCTAGGTTAATGGAATCAGAATAGAATTGGATTGGAAGGGACCTTAGAAGTCATCTAGTCTAATTCCCTCATTTTACAGATAAGGAAACTGAGACCTAGGGAGGGGAAGTGATTAGGTGAAGAGCAAAGAGGCAATAAGTAGCAGAGGTAGGATTTGAACTCAGGAAATTAAGGAGGAAGCTCAGCTCAGACATTTCATTTCTCACCTGACTGAGTCTTCTCTGATTTTTCCATCATGCCCGAATAATGAAAAAAATATCATCATCCTACAAGATCTCATCAAGGTTGGTATTCTCCCTCTTCACTACCCTCTCACTCATCTGATCAAAGGGGGAGTCATGAATTCCCAAACCTTTATTTAAGGAGGGAGATCAGCTCAGACATCTCATTTCTATTTGGTTGTCTTACTCTGGGACTTTTCTCTGACTTCTCTATTATGTCTCTGTGCTAGGTACTTCTCCCCGCTCCCTTTTCATCTTTCTTTTGTGTGTTACTTTCCCCCATTAGATTTAAAGCTCCTTGAGGGCAGGAACTGCCTTTTTTAAAAATTTCCCCAGTATTATATCTCCAGGACTTAGCACAGTGCCTAGCACTAGAAATGTTTAATAAATGCTAACTGTGTTCTAATGTGTGAAAAAGGAGAGGTTGTTACCGAGAGCCCAACCTCTGATCCTCTCTGGGGAATGTCACTTGGTGTTATCTTTCCCACCACTCTGCTCCATAGTGTAGGAATCCTCAGCCTCACCTCATGGTAACCCAGTTCATGAATCTGATGATAATGAGGTCGACTTCAGCTTTATTTATCATTAGAGCTGGAAGACCAAAAGGGTAATTTAGTGTTTGAAAAGGCAGATTTTAAAACTTTATGTCTAGGGACACATTGCCAAATGCAGTCTAATAACAGCATCATTAAATACAGACTAAAGCCTTTATTTAAATTCACTTTCATCTTATTCCTGTCTATAAAACATGGAGGACTGTACAGAGTAAGGGCTTAATCCTGAAGATGTCTCTGTATGCTTTTGGTATTTTCCCAAAAAATTCTCCTGACACATCTGGAAGATGGGGGTGGAGGATGCCTTCTCTTTGTCATCAGGGTCTTTAGGGTTCCTTCCCCCACTTATTTATTCAACAACTATCTATTAAATGCCTGCTATATTCAAGCCATCATGATAGGTGCTAGGGTTTGAAAGAGCAACACAGGCAATATTCTGTTTCTGAAGAATTTAAATAAGGAGTAGGAATGGGAACAATTGATAACAGCTAGGTGGGATAGTGGAAAAAGCAAGGGAGCTAGTCAAGAAGACCTGAGTTCAATTCTTTCCTTAGACATTTACTGTGTGACCCTGGGAAAGTCACTTAAACTGTTTGCCTCCATTTCCTCTTCTGTAAAGTGGGGATAATAATAGCACCTACTTAAAGGATTATAGGCGAGGATCAAATTAAATAATATTTGTGGAGGCACTTTACAAATTGTAAAGCCCATATAAATGTGATCTATTATCACAAGTACTTGCAGCTAGGTGGTGAAGAGGATATAGTGTCAGCCTTGGACACAAGAAGATACAAGTTCAAATCCACCTGCAGACACTAGTTTTGTAACTCCAGGCAGGTCACTTAACCCTTTTTGCCTCAGTTTCCTCATCTGTAAAATGAGCCGGGAAAGGAAATGACAAATCAATCCAGGATCTTTGTCAAGAAAATCCCCCCAAACTCCAAAGAGTTTGATATGACTGAAATTGATTAAACAACAAACAATAAAATATTCATTGAATTTCTCTTTTTAAAGGAAAGAAGTATATCTCTGGCCTTGAGGCAAGGTCAGGCTGAGGAAATTCTAGGATATTGCGCTACTAGTCAGACCTTCCAGAAACAAGGACCTCTGTTGTTCCTTCCATACTCCCATAAATGCTGATTTCTCCATAATCAATCAACAAGCATTTAGTTATGCACCAATTATACGCCAGACTCTGTTCTTGGTATAAAAGAAGAAAGAAACTATTACCATTCTTGAGGAGCCACCAAATAGATTGATGTCTCTGGGGTAATGCCACCCTAATGGGAACCTTCCCATAGAGGCTGCTGACCTTAGGACCCAGGAAGAGAGCTCGAGTACTTCCAACCAAAAGGCTGGAAGTTGAAGAGGATCCCTTTAATTCCAATTCATGCTGTGGGGTAGGGGGGCTCCCCTGCAGCCCTTCATCGATCTCCTGGCACATGCCAACTCTCTTCCCTCCCTCCTTCTTGCTCTCTGACCCACATTTGTACCATAAGCACGGTGGGGACTCCAGCAATGTGACATATTTTATGGCTTCTCCCTTGCTTAATTCATGAACTAAGCAGACTCTAATGAAGCCTCGTCTTAGGAACAATAACAGGGAACAGATGTTGCAGGGCAGGTTTATCTATGACTGCAACAACACTTGGAGGCTGACCTTTTGCAGTCAAGTTTATTAAGTGTCATTAACTCTCTCAAGGATGCCTGGGGTACCCAGACCCTCTATCAAAGCTGCTGCAGATGCAGTGGAGAATGAGTAGAGAAGGGTGAGGGCACAAGGACTTCTCTGTGGAAAGTTTATTTATGATTTAAAGTATGGTACCAGGGCATTGAGGTGGTACAGTGGATAGAGCACTGCGCCTGGAGTCAGGAAGACTTCAGTTCAAACCCAACACCAGATACTTCCTAATTCTGTGACCCTGGGCAAGTCACTTAACCCTGATTGCCTAACCCTTGCCACTCTTAGCATTAACACTAAGAGAGAAAGTAAGGATTTTTAAATAAATAAATAAAATAAAGTATGGTAACTAGAGCAGTTGTGGTGGTACAGTGGATAGAACACCCAGCCTGGAGTCGGGAAGACTTGAGTTCAAATGTGGCTTCAGACATATATTAGCTATGTGACCCTGGGCAAGTTACTTAACCCTGTTGGCCTCAGTTTCCTCAACTATAAAATGAGCTGGAGAAGGAATGGAAAACCACTCCAGAATCTTTGCCAAGAAAATCCCAGATGGGGTCATGAAGAGTCAGACATGACTGAAATGACTAAACAATAACAACATGGCACCAGCTCCACTGTCCAAACTTTCCTTTCCCCTTGCTTAGCAGGGATACCATCTCTCCCTCCTGGCCTGGAATCACCTCAACAACATAACTGCCAGCTTGATTAGAACAAGACCAGGGGTTTTAAAAATTAGCCCAACTTAGAATGTTAGCTTTAGATGGAACTTTTAAGGTCACCGAGTCATCCCTTCAGTTATGTGGCTTCGTTACAGTCACATAGCTAGTGAATGCCTGGCACAGAATATGTTTAGTTAGTGGGGTTTTTTTTATCAATTGTTTTTACTTCATTATTAATTTTTATTTATTTGCTTATTCACCATCTTTGCTGCAACAGGATTTAAACCCTGGTATTTGTAACTCCAACACTTCCTAGCTGTGTGACTCTGGGAAAGTTACTTGATCCTGCCTTCCCAGTCCTTGCCCTCCTGTCTTAGAGTTTTTATTAGGACAGAAAAGAAGTTAAAAAAAAGTCGGGTTACTACACCAACCCACTTTTCTGTTTTTAATAGTCTCCTTGTGTGTGTTACCTAACTGGACTATTAGCTATTTGAGGGTAGAGACTGTCCTTAAGAGTCACAGAACCAATGCTTTAGAACTTAAAAAGACCTAAGAGTCATCTAGTCCAAACAAAGAGAAATTGGAACCCCAAAAGATGAAATAAATTGCTGTGTACCTGGTAGCTAGCAAACAGGAACAGAGATTCAACTCAGGTTCTGACTCCAAATCTCATACTCTTTCCATGCTATCCTGTTGTAATGCTTAGAATCCATTAAACAATGTTACCTATAAACAGGAGTTTCCCGATCTGAAACTTCCTGATACTAATGAAATCACAGATCCACTTCTTATCAGGCAACTAGGTGGTGAAGTGGCTAGAATTCTGGACTTAGTCAGGAAAACCTTAGTTCAAATCTGATTTCAGATCCTTACTAGCTATATAACCATAAATAAATTATTCAACTGCCATCTGCCTCTGTTTCCTCATCTGTAAAATGGGGGTGATAAATGTAAAGCTGTGAAGATCAAATGAGATATATTTAAGGAACTTAACATACTTCCCGTTATAATACTGTATATATATTGTTATTATTGTCAACTCTACCCCTGTATTTTGTATATTTTTTTTACTTGCAAAAACTTTGAAAGCTGAGTCTGCTTCATATTTGTTTTTGTATTCCCAGCAACTAGTTTAGGACTTGGAGCAATGTGAGCTACTTTAATCAATGCATGTTGATTGATTTATTGATACTGAGCTTAATTGTTTGCAATTCTTGTTTATACTGATTCAAATGATGCTTTTTCTGCAACTTACCTGTGTTGCTCCTAGTATTGCTCTCTAAGAACAAGTAAAATCTGTCTATTCCCTCTTCTACATGATAGCTTAGATATGGGATATTTGGCAATTAGATTACATAGGTCAGTGGTGATGAACCTTTTAGATACCAGGTACCTAAACTGCAGCCCTCTACGCAGCATGTGAGGTGTTCCCCCTTCTCCCCCAGTCTTACGCCAGACAGGGGAGGGAGGAAGCACTCCCATTGGGTTACTGGGCAGAGGAGCAGGTGATGGCAGAAATGTCTTCAGGTGTGTGTGGAGGTGGGGGAAGGGAGCAGCACCCCTCCAGTATGTGTGCCATCCGTTCATCAACAAAAGACATAGGGGATAGAGCTTTATAAATGGAGACAGGAAGACCTGAGTTCAAATACAGATTCAGACTACTTGTGTAATTTTGTGAAAGTCATTTAACCTTTGTCTGCTTCATTTTCCTCATTTGTAAAATAAAGATAATAGTAACATTTAAAAAAAACAATGTTACCTACAACATTATCTATAGATAGGAAATACAACATTATCTACTAAAGAGGAACCTGTGTTCTAAAGACACTCATCTTTTTGTCAGAATCTTCATCATCGGAGGTAGATATAATACAGGGATGTATAACACACACAGGTCATCAAATAAGAAGGATTATAGCTCAATGACATTAATAAGTATTCATTAAGCTATTCATTAAACTCACACATTGCATAAAATCCCATAACCCCATTGTGTGTGAAAAAAGATGGAGGAAAGAGAAGGGATTCCATTATAGGTAGATGACATGTTAGCTCAGCATAAGTTTCATAGATACTGGGACAAAAGGACAAGGCAACTCTGGGACATCTAGAACTCTGACCTACCAAAAAGGAGAGCCCTCCCCAAGAGAATAGGAGGTCAGCTGGGATGTGCCAGAAGAGGCCACAGACTGCCACACTGATGCAAGGGCTAGTCTTTCTGTACTTTGCAGGGGGAAGGGAGGTTCCACCTTACTTTCAAGATTATAGTATCATATATAACATCATTTCTTTTTAATCATCTTCCCACAATAGTCCAAGGAAAGGAGATATCAAGTTAGCTAAAAGGTTACATAAGAACGTGGGCAGACTAGTCCCCAAGCTTCAATTGGCTGAAAATGAGTTAGAGATTGCAGAATGAACCAATGAGTTAAATCCCAAAGTACCTGGCAGGGACTATTTGGAAGGAGGTGATATTCTGGGGGCAGAAGAGAATTTTGTCCCAGGAGTCCACAAAGGAGGAGATAGCTTTGTCTAGGACAGAATCATGTTGGGTTGAACTAAGCATGAGGAACTGTGGCTAATTAAAATAATTTAGGAAGAGTAAAGGCTACTTAGTCTGAAGCCAAGGAGACTTTATTCACATTTCCAGTTACTTTACATTAATGCATAAATATATATGCATATACAATACACATACATGTGTACATATGCAGATGTGTGTATATAGTTATTTCATGTGGTCAGATTATATATGTCTATGTGTAAATGTTTTATATGTGTATGTGTGTATCTACATATATACACATACACACATATATTTTATATATGTGTATGTATGTATATATATATATACACATATACATATATATATATGTATAATTTGGATTTCCCTTGAAACCTTGAAAGTCCACTCCTGTAGCCTGGAGAGTATGAAACTGAGGTATAAGGAAAAGGGGAAAGTTAAGGGTCAGAACTAGACAATGGCAAAAAAACACCTACCCAGTACCTTGAGGCTATGGGCAAAAGCAACCAAGGACTAAATGCATTTGATCTCCTGGCTTAAAAAGAAATTAAAAGTTGATGTTCTGAGGTGAGACAGCAAATTCCTTGAGTCATTTAGAGGATATAAATTTACTAGAAATGTAAAGAACTCATCAAGACCCAAGGAACAGGGGCAGCTAAATGGAAAAATGGCTAGAGTGCCATCTTTGAAGACAGGAGGTCCTGGGTTCAAATCTGGCTTCAGACACTTCCTAACTGTGTGACTCTGGGCAAGTTACTTAACCCTGACTTCTCAGCCCTTGCCCTCCTGTCTTAGAATTTTTACTAGGACAGAAAAGAAGTTAAAAAAAAAAAGACCCAAGGACAGGGGTGGGATCCTCCCTAGGCTCATGGAATCATCCTTTCCTACTTTCAAATCCTAGGTACCCTGATCATTGTAAATTGGGCTAACCTCAGGGAAGGTCTTATAGGTGGTGTAAGAGGGACTTCTAAGACCCCTGCCTCTTCAAACATTTCTCCACCTGAGCAACGAGATTCAAAATTCATTTTGTAGGGGAGAAATATTTTAACTTCATAATTAGAGAGCTTGTTTGAAATGCAAATGCTAGCCGCCAGGTCAGTGCCAAGTATCAGCCCCTGCCCTAATGGGAGTGGCAGTAAAGGAGATAACCTATACCCATGTTGACAAAGACGTGGCATGTGTGCCTTGGCATGCCAGCGGGAGCTGCTCCCCTCCCCCTCTCCATGGCACCTTGGAACAATGTTCACATGCTCTGCCCCTCTGTCCCTCTGTCCAGTGTGAGCACTTCCTCCCTCCACTGTCTGGGGTAATGCAGGCAGTTTGAAGGTGCAGTTTGGGCATGCATGCAATCCTAAAAAGGTTCACAAATGCTGCCTGACCTGTGCTATTTGATTTCTGCAGAGAACAGGAAAGGCCAGCAGAAATGTGAAAAGGGCCTTACATGGACCAAGTTGATTAACAAATATTTCCTGAATTGACTTGAAGTGTATCAAATCAAATTGAATGGAATGAAATTGAATAGAACTGAATTGACCTGAATTGAAGTCTGTCAAAACCCTGGTATCTGAGGAATTTGCCGAGCCTGATTTGGAAAAGTTTTTATTCCTCTCCCTAAGTTGATCTTTTAATGTAGGAAGAGACAGATGGAAAAGCCAACATGAAAGCTTGCGTGGGAAAAGCACACTCCCTGGGGCCATCGAAGTCAAAGGTAGAAACTGGTTGGGAACTGAGGTTAAGAAATCCTTGTAGCTGCTGTCCTGGAAATGAATGAGAATTATTTATCCTAGAGAAGAGTGGAAAGGAATGGTAGTAATACAAACTCCTCTATCATAACTTCTTTTCATCTTCTCAGGGGAGAAAATAAGAACAGAAAGGCCATGTGGTAGGGTGTTTCAGGGAGACCTGAATTTAAATCCCTTCCTAGATACTTATTCAATATGTGATCCTGGGAAGAGATTTGACCTCTGGCTTCCTTACTCCCAGTTCACCATTCTAATCCACCTCATCACCTGGATGTGTGACTTGAATTCAGGAAGCCATAATTTCAAATCTTGCCTCAGAAACTTAGCTGTGTGACTGACCCTGGCCAAGTCATTTAATTTCTCAGTCTCCTAAACTCACAAGGTTATCGTGAGGGTCAAATGAAAGAACACATGTGAAGTGTTTTAGAAACCTCAAAGCATTGTGTAAATCCAGGTTATTATTATTAACATTTGTCCTGTCTGTCCCATAGCATTGAAAGCAAAGGACTTGGGAATCTTTAGTATGATACAAAAGTCACAATATTACTATTATCATAACTGACCTCCAGGCTCATTGGTTCTAGGGAAAGGAAACTGGAAAACTCTTTTGATGTATAAGGGTGAGGACAGGGAAAGGAAGAGATAAAGAAGAGACTTTCAACAGTTTTTCTTGGGGCTCTAGTCCTAGCATAAGCAATTTGGAGATGGAGTGGGTTACAGGAGATATAACCCAAATCCATGGAGCTTATATCCTACAGCGGTGTTTTTCCAACATAGGATACCACTCTTCTTGCTCTTCCCAGTCAAGGAGAGCCCCCAATCCTTCTCTCAGTCCCCACAGGCAGACCCCTTGGGATTCACAGCCTAATCCCTTCCTTAACCTCAGATCATTTTGGATGAGGAAGTAATTCCTCTGGCCAGGTGAGAGGCAGGGGTGAGCTCTGCTTAGTTACTGAGTTTTTCCTCTGTTGGATATAATATCAACTCTTCAGGCTGTCAATTCGTAAACTGTGAGGAATTTGCAAAGTCTCTCATTAAGGAGCTGTCAAGGAGGACTCCAGTGGAGAAGCAGGAGGCTTCATGTTCCCATTACATTCGATGAACTCCTGTTTATTTAAAAAAAAGTCTCCTGTTACCCTAGAAGGAAATGAATCTCATTGAATCTAAATTTTCCTGAACTTCAAACTCTCCTATACATAAAAAAAAGGCTTAATAATATCCTCTTGATCACAGAGAAAAAGGGGGCTATTTATGGTTTCTGGCTCCTAGCCCCTGATGACTATTTATGGCTGTGGGTTCTTGGCCTCTGTCAGAAATCTACATCTAAATGAAGTCTCCCCCACTCCCTGAACCTGAGCACCCATTTAGATGACAAGAAATCAAACCCAGGAGACAGTACTGAGAACCCTGATTCATTGTCTCCTCTCTTGCACTGGGCTCCTTTCTATGGCTCTGAAACAATAAGGGAGCATCTTCCCCATCTGTGAATTTGGTTCAGTTTGGTCCTTATTGCCCAGATGAAGACTAAATCCCAAATTAGAGTATCAGACAATAGAAGAAATTCCTTATTTCCACCATACAGTTCTGCCTTGGCACAGCTCCTAGGTGTGTTGCCAGCTCCCCCAGGGCTGGGGAGAAGGGTTGAGGGTAGGGGAGCTAAAACACAAGGATGACCACCCACAGTCGAGGGTCTGCCATTAATCACCCTCCTGGGAAGCAATTAAAGACCTATCAGGCATCTTTTCCCTTCTCTAGGGGCTGCTGCACCTGTCGTAGCAACAAGACACTCATGGACCATTGAGCTGATGAGGGTACACTTTACTCATTCAAGGGTAAAATCTGGCATCTCTCCTTCAGGAGTATTCATTGAAATCAGTCCTGCCGAACTGTGTTCTTCAGGAGGAAAGAGAACCCTGGGGTTGGAGAACATCAGAGGCTCATCTTGGCTGCAGGTGTTGGATCCAGCGGGTGGGAGAAGGTAGGAGGAGGGGCTGAATTAACAGGGCCTATATTAAGTTGAGAGTGGATTGCCAGAAGGGGCTTCTAACCTAGATAAAAAAAAGGCTCTGGAATCCTTGGCCATACTATTTTCTGTGCCTATCATCAGGAGATGGAGATGAGGTTTGAGTTAAAGGATCTTAGACTTAGTAAATGGAAGGAACCAAAGATGCTAGGTAGCAAAGTGGCTGGAGAACCAGGCATGGAGTCAGTTCAAATATGGCCCCAGACATTTCCTAACTGTGTAACCCTGCGCAAATCATTTAACTCTTATTGCCTAGCCCTTGCCACTTTTCTGTCTTCGAATTGATACTAAGACAGAAGGTGAAGAAAGAAAGAAATGTAATGGATCTCAGGTACCATCTAAGCCAGGGGTCGGCAACGTATGGCTCTGGAGCCATATCTAGCTCTTTTGAGGGCCAGATATGGCTCTTTCTGAAGAAGCCATGAAGTCAATTTTTTTTCAGGCGCTGTTACAGGAGTGTGCACTGTGAGCACTGTACGGCTCTCACGAAATTACATTTTAAAAAATGTGGCGTTTATGGGTCTCACCTCCAAAAAGGTTGCCGACCCTTGATCTAAGCCAATACCTTTGTTTTACAAAAGAGGAAAGTAAAAGGTTAAGTGCATTGCCTATGGCCACAGAACTGGTTAGTATCAGAGATGGCATTTGGAACCAGGTTCTCTGACTCTAGAGACAGTGTTCTTTCCACTGAACCACATACCTAGACAATTCTCCTATTTATCACTGCCCCCCAACAAATTTATGCTCAAGATTCTTTTTAAAAGGGTCAAAGCTTCTCATTTCACAGTCCTTTCTGGAAAAGAGTTCTGATTTTGTTTTTATATCTTGTTTCTGGTCCTTGGCAGGTGAATAATAAATGCTTATTAAATTAAATTGAATTAAATGCCCCAAGAACAGATATAACAAGAAAATCCTATAAGAATAATGTCAGGAGGATAAAAACCAGGATAAGTTGAGTGCAAAAAACAATCAAAAGTCTTTTTAGCTAAGATTGGGGGCCAAAAGAAGGTTAAAGAAGGGATAGGATGTTTCCTCAAAGGTATCAGTGATAAAGGACTTCTGAGAACATAGTAAATAATAATAATGGCTAGCATATATATATTAAGTTTGCAAAGTACTTTACAAATATAATCCTATTTGATCCTCACAACAATCCTGGGAAGTATGTGTTAATTTTATTCCCCATTTCAGATGCAAAAACTGAAGCAAATGGCAACTAAATGACTTGCTCAGGGTCACTTAGCTAGTAAGCATTTGAGGCAGGATTTGAGTTCAGATCTTCCTGGCTGACTCTAGATCCAGCACTCGATCCAGTGTGCCACCTAGCTGGGTCTAGAAGCAAAACTACCCAACTCTTACTTATATTTTCTCTTTGGAATGGGAAGAAAAGATAGCAACAAAAATATGAACACTGATTTTGAAACCCAGGATGACTGAGTACCAGATTACTCTCAACTAATTTGTTATCAAACTCTCAAAAACAAGATCATAGAGAACTGCAAGAACAGGTGAGGATCTAAGGTAAAATTTAATAGCTTTTGGCCTTTAAGTTTTTTCAAATTATTATTTTTTTAAAAAAGGCTACTTTCTATTTTAGAATTGATACGAAATATCATTTCCAAGGCAGAAGAATGGAAGGGGATAGGCAGTTGGGGTTAAATGACTTGCCCTGGGTCTCATACCTAGGAAGTGGCTGAGGCCAGATTTGAACTCAGGACTCCCCATCTCCAGGCCTGGTTCTCTACCCACTGACCCATTCAGCTGCCTCTCAGGTCTTCAAACCTTAGTGTCCTAGTGTCCAATCGTGAATCCAGGCTCTTCCATCTCCATTGGTCTCTCTGAACCTACTTTGTGATCTCAAGAACAGGATGAAAAGCTGCCATGATTCTTGGGTTTCATGATTCCCTTTAGCTGGAATTACAGCTTTCAATGCACATGATTCCCAGATGAGATGAAACCTGAAGTGTAGAACAATGAGCCCTTCCCAGTTCTCTGTGTGTGTCTCTGCCTGTTAACTGTTTCTGATTCTCTATATCATGGTTTCTCTGTCTCTGTTTGTGTCTCTCTCCTTCCCTCCCTCCTCTGTTTTTTCCTCTGACTTTCTCTCTCTCTTTCTCCCATTCCCTTCCTCTCTCTCTCTCTCTCTCTCTCTCTCTCTCTCTCTCTCTCTCTCTCTCTCTCCCCACACACACACACCCCCAAACCTTCTATCCTTCTTTGTTGGATGCTCACCTACCTTCCTGTCTTCCACTCTGCAGCCTCTTTACATGGGGCTTTCTGTCGCAGTATCCCTGCCAAACCTTACTTCCAAGCACGACACACACCACTAATTGCACTCACAGCAGGTAGGGGAAGGGGGGCAGGGTGGGGGAAGGGTAGTGACTTTGAGCACGCCTGATCTGTACTATTAAGGTGGCATAAAGGCTCATGCCACTTGCTTTCTCCACCTGGGCTGGCAGGTAGGTGCCCTTCACAGACTCAGTGCCCTCTCACTCTTGGCATTCTTCTTTAAACTTTGTCCTCCAATGCAATGACTTTGGAAAGAATCCCTTCCTTTTCATCTTTTATCTTATAAAATGCATCTTCAACAAGAGAAAGTGATTTGGAATGTCTACTATGTGTTGGGCCTTAGCAAAAACATGGTGCTACATAGAACACTAGACTTAGCATTAAAAGCCCTGCTTCCATCCCTGACTCTCTGTGACCTTGGGTCACAGGGACAAATTTTATCTCTTCTCTCCATTTCTTCTCTCATCCATTCAGAAGATCAAGAGTTGGCAGGGATTTTGGAGACTGTCTAGCCTTGGCCACCCATTCTACAGAGGAGGGAACAGACTCAGAGAAAGAAACCAATTTGCCAATAACTAGCAAGGAACAGAACACTAATTCAAACCTAGGTCCTTTGACTCCTCTCCCCCTTCCCAGTTCAGTGCCCTCCCTAATGTGCTGCTTTTCCTTTTGCATTTGCCTAGCACCCAAGAGTGTTGAGATTAAATGAGATAATGTATGTAAAGTACTTTATGCCAGAAATCCATATATAAATATAAATTTTATTACTACTACTACTACTTTGGAGGCCTTACAACACCCCTGGGGTGTCAAGGGTATATTGAAAGGTCACTGACAGCAGTCATCATGTACATTGAGATATTTTATAGAAGCCACGATTGTTCAACATTCTGCTTCTGATGCCCACTATTTGTGTGACCTTAGGCAGGTACTTTAAACTCTCTGGCCTCAGTTTCTTTATCAGTCAAACCAGTGGGTTAGACAAGGTGATTCTAGAAATCTTTCCAGGAAGATGTGGGTTCAAATCTCACCTACTTCTTTTTTGCAATGAAACAAGTCCCTTAGCTTCTCTAAGACTAAGTTTCCTCATTTGTAAACACAGGGAATGACAGCACCTATATCTTAGGATTATTGTGAAGATCAAATAAGATAATGTATGCAAAGTGGCTCAAAGACCTTATGGGACTATAAAATTATAAGCTATTCTCCTGTGACTGACCAATAGGGGTAATTTTGCTCAAATATAGGATGATAGACAGGGAAGAGGAGGGGAGGGAAGGAGAAGGTAGAGGAGAGGAGGAAAGGAAGAAGAAAGGGAAGAAGGGAAGGAAGGAAGGAAAGAAGGAAGGAAGAAAAGAAGGAAGGAAAGAAAGAAGGAAGGAGGGAAGGACAGATAGAAGGAAGGACAAATGGAAGGAAGAAGTTAGGGAGGGAAGGAGAGGGAAGAGGAGAGGAGGAAAGAAGGAAGAAAGGGAAGGAAGGAAGAAGAAAGGGAGGAAGGAAGGAAGGGAGGGAGGGAGGAAGGAAGGGAGGAAGGGAAGAAGGAAGAGAGGTAGAGAGGGAGGAAGGACAGCTCGTTAGTACCAAAGGTTATATATGTAATATATATGTAAATACATGTAAATAATGTCTTCCTGAACTAGTGGTTCTTCCAGCTTCCACTCTGCTTTCAGCCACTGAGAGAACCAGAGACACAAAGGGGAAGTAGGAAGGACCTTCTTTGGGTACCTGCATAACATCTGGAATCTATTGGGTTCTAGTTTCACATGCTTTAGAGAACTGGAAGTCCCAGATGTTGGAAAGGACTGATCAGCAGAAGGGCATCATTTGGCAGTGCTCAACTTGGGCCATGGAAAAAAGGTGTCCTAGAGCAATTCAAAGGAATGCAACTTTAGTTGAGCTATGCTAATAGTGTGAGATGGAAAAAACATGGGCCTAGGGGTCAGGAGATTTTTGAGCTTTGCTCAAGCCCATAAACACACCTAGGGCATTAATGAATTTGTTAGAGATACATGGGAAGATGGGAAAAGGCTTTGGAAGAGGAGGGAGAGGGATGCGTTTTAAGACCTTCCATTAATTTGTCCAAGTCAATGAGAATTTCATTTGCTTTGGAATGCAGGTGAATATGGCCCTGTGTTTATTTATAAAATCATTTAAAGCAAAGGTTATCAAAATATTTGTTTTAGTCCATAACTCCAGTAGATACTCTCAGGATGTTCCCTTCTCTTCCAAGATCACACAAATATGCATATATCCTTGGGTGTGCTGGAGCCCCCTCTAAGTAACTGAGAGTCCATTTAAAAATGTTTGGTGTACCACAGACCACAAATCAGGGCTTGATTTATGGTTTTGTTGATTATCTAGACTTTTAAAAGTGTTAATGATGCAGATTAAATTTAAAAGCACATCCATACTTGATAAACAGTTACTGGTAGACCTTTTATTACTCCATAAACATTGCTTGAGTTTAGCAGAAATGCAGTAGAAGAAAAAAACCTGAATGTAAAAATTGTTTTTACATGAAACTGGGACAGGGAAATTAAAATATTATTTTAAAATATATTTTAAAAGAAATTCAGTAGTCTAGAGAATGAAATCGTTACCAGACTGGATGCCTGAAGATTATAAGCCAACAACAATATTAATAATAATAACTGGCATTTATAGGTTTGTTTTAAGGTTTTTAAAGTGCTTTACATCCATTATCTTATTTGAACCTCACAACACTTCTGCATATATCTCTTCCCAAATGATGGCCATTCATCTTAAATTGGACTCTAAGGGGAGGATAATTTGGTTTTAATATGACAGGAAGGGTGGACTCTGTTGGAGATGAATAGAGGCTGTTGCATAGCTTGGGAAAATACTGGGCTTTTTATGATTTCTTTTGGTGGCTGACTTGGGGGAGCCTTCTTTGTTGAGTCTTGGGAACCTCCTCTTCTCCCATCTTGGAAAGCAACAGCAACTAATTGCTCAGGAAGTTAACTGTGGTTTGTTTGTATACCAGATTAAAGGTGAGAAAGCTTCCACCCTTTTGGGGGCTGGTCATAAAAGGTTTCTTGGCTCTGTCTTATACATTCCTCTTTTCTCCATCTGGGAAGTCAAAGAATGAGAAAATTGTAGGATTATAGACTTAGAGAAGGAAGGGACTATATCGGTCATTAATAGCCTGACTCCATTGTTGTACAGATGTCTAGAGTTGTTACACATACCCAAGGTCATCCACAGAGTAAGTAGCAAAGCTAAGATTTGAATTTAGACCCTATAACTCCAAATTCAGTTCTCTTTCCTCTATTTCATGCTCTCTATGATGTTGTGAAAAGAAATAAATTTAGGGTAAGCCCTGGTAACCTCCCTGAGAATTCCTCTGCCCCCTCAGTACAGTAGAGAATCCCATACTGAGTAGCTCAAATTCTAAGTGTATATGTAGAAGGATTCTTCTTCTTTAATATTCCAGCTGTTGAATGTCTTTAGAAAAGGTACTCACTCATGTTCTGCAGGCAGAGCTTGTATCTATGAGGCCTGGAGATATCCAGATTTAAAAGCACTAGACACATTCTAGAGCCCTGGGTTAAAAATCTCATCTCTGCCACTTTACCCAAATGACCTTGGGTAAGTCTCTTTACCATTTTGGTTTCCTCTTCTTGAAAATGAAGGGAGTAATAATCATTTCTAAGGTTTCTTTAAACTCTTAATCCTATGATCTTTTATTTATAGACCACTGAAGGATGTGTGGAATTTTATGGAAGGGTAAAGTGGTCATCCTAAATGGGGGAGAATCATGTGCAAAGCTGCAAAGGTGAGATAAAGCAATGCATGTCAAAGAGCAAATAAGCCAGTTTTGGGGGTGAGAAGGAGTCACTGAAAGAGAATGAGGGACATAAGGCTCAAGTTTCCCAGATTGGACAAACATCACATATCCACCTGTTATGCATAGTCATTTATGTTTAATCTCTCAAATACTCAGCTATCTCTCCTCTAGGCACACCTACACATGCCTGTGTATATCAGAGAGAGTGTTAAAGGTGATAAATAAAAGGGAGAAGAAAATGAGGTGCAGGTAGAAGATGAAATCAATTATAGCAAGCAAATTAAAATTGCCCAGCAGGGAGCAGAACCGAAGATGGGTGGAAGGAGGAAAGGGAGTGACAGCAAAAACTCATCAGACCAGCAAAGGGAATAAGGCTATATGGACAAAATGGCAAAATGTTATTGGAACAAGATGCCAGATACAGAGGAGAGTAAGCTGGAATCTTGATCTTTGGAGACCACTCCTGGGGCATGTACAGAAACAGCCCAGATCAGTCATCCTCATGAACCAGAGAGAGATAGAGAGTAGCTTCTCATGACAGAGTTGCATCCTCTCTGGAGCTAATGACAATGCTTCTTAGAGGGAATATTGAATTAGTGACACTAATCCACAGAGGATCCTAGCTAGGGGTACTAGTGATAAGCCTAATTAAACCATTTAGCTACCCAGCCATTAGCTGGGTATTCAAATGATCTGAGCTGGGAAAGAGGAAAGGCAAAGAACATTTAGATACCAACTACTTTTTTTGACAAACATTGCTCAGAACTTAATAAATATCTTATTTGTTAGCAAATTATATTATTTGATCCTCACAATAATCCTTTGAGGTAGGTCATTATATTATCCCCATTTTATAGCTGAGGAAACTGAAGTGGACAGAGATCAAATGACTTTCACAAAAATCACATACTTATGAAGGATCCGAGACAAGATTAGAACTCATTTCTTCTTGACTCGAGACCCAAGCCTCCATTAACTGTGCCATCTAGCTGCCTCTACTCTAAGAGCCAGAGCACCTAGTATATTACCTGGTACATAGTAGGTACTTAATAAATGGTTATTTATTGATTGATTGGTATAGATTCACTTATCTTACTGGACTTGGAAGAATACAGGTCCCTACAGTCTTTCCTCTGTGGTTGACTTGGAAAAAGCAAGCACTCCAGAGTTGAGAGTGTGAGGGGCAGCGAGGCAGGGGACTAACCTGGGTCAGGATTGCTGCCAACTGTTCCCTTCTCATTCTCTTTTTCTATCAGCCTGATGCATTCATTTACCCATTTTTACCTTTTTACCTCTTTTGGACTGCTTGGTTCTCATCACAAACAGGAAAAAACTATAAGTATTATGCTAAACCCAAATCTTCCTCAATAGCAATGACTTTTGGCTCTTCAAGCTTGATCCTGATTTTTGCTGCCTGTCTGTCTAGATTCCTGGTCTACTACTTCACTTCTGATAATAATATATTCCATAATCCCTATCTTATCTGCTTCCCAAAATGCTATTTCATCCTGAACCCTGGTAACAGTTGTATCCCCTTTCTTCTGCTAGTCTTCTGGGATCCTTAGACAGTCTGGACAGTCCTTTCATATAGACAGCATGGTTAGTCCAAATGAAAGAGACAGTTTCAGAAAAAGTTAGAAAAACGTGTATGAGCTGATGCAGAGCTAAGAGAGCACAACCAGAAGAACAATTTATAGAGTAACAATCTGTAAAGATAAACAATTTTGAGAGACTTGAGAACTCTGATCAGTACAATGTCTAGTTAGGTTCCAGAGCATCCATCATGAAGAATGCCATCTACCTCCTGACTGTGGGTAATAGAACCACAGGACAGAATGAGAATGTATTTCTGGACATGGTCAATGTGGGAATTTGTTTGACTATTTGTATTTATTATAAGAATTGTATTTTTCATCTTTTTTCCAATGAAAGGAAGAGGTAGAAAAAAATATAACTATTCATTGAGATTTTTTAAATTTGAAAATAAAATTTAATTTAAAAATGAAAATTTTTTTAAAAGTTTCAAAATGCTCTAATTGTTTCATCCAATGGCTCCAGAATGCTTATTTCTATACTTCCTGCCTACACAGATCAGAAGATTTAAAGTTGAAGGAGACCTTAATAAAACATTCTTGTTTTATAAACATGAAACTGAGGCTTATAAAGGTTAAGTGACTTGTCCAAAGTAACAGAGGAAATAAACAGTAGTTCTGGAATTCAATTTGTCTTGACTTCCAATAGAGTGATCCTTCCATGCTATTGTCAGGATGGTCTCCCTCCATCTTTGTCTCAAAGCCTTTCTTAGAACTTGGCCTCTCAGTTTCCATCCTGATCACTAGGGACTTCTGGCCAACCTTTCGTTGTTAGTTCTTGCCTTCTGGCAGGACACCCTAGGGCCTTACATCTTTCTGCTCCTGCGTTCTGTGCGGCAGGTCTCCTGGGGCTCCACCAGATGTAACGTTACTATCAACCATGAAGATGGACCCCAAGGGAGGAATTTGAACAGTCTAATTACTTTCCTCCCTCAGTGGGCCTCCCTCTAACCACTGATACTTCACCAGGACTCGTTCCTCAATAGTTAGTGAAAACCCAGTAATTTTGAGCCCTCGGCTGCTAATGTAAAAACTGCAGATCCATTTCCAGTTTTTTAGATAAAATAATTCATCAATATCTCCTCATTGGAGATGCATTTATTTTTATACCTTGTTGATTCTGAGAACTATTATTTATAGAACCTTCTCCCCCCCCCCATATACTCTTTTTCCTTCTTCAATGAATTCAGTACCTGCTTCACAGTATTTTTCTCCATCTCAACTCCTGTCCTCATTCTAGGAGACTTCAACAAATATGTTGATGTGCTTCCAAATACCTTAACTTCCAGAAACAATTCAATTCACATGAATTTAAGCAGCTAGGTGGTGCAATAGATAGAACATTGGTACTGGAGTCAAGAAGACCTAAATTGAAATCCACTAACTGTGGTAACTTTAAGTAAGTTATTTAATCTCTGTTTGTCTGTTTCCTCAACTATAAAATTGGGATAATATCAGCATCTACCTCTTGGGTGTGAGGATCCAATGAGATATATTTGTAAAGCACTTGGCACAGTGCCCATTACATAGAAAACTTCATTTAGATTCTTATTTCCTTTTCCCCTTCATGATCTATTCCTCTCTTCCAATTCAACTACAGAGATGGTCATATCCTTGATCTTGTCATCATCCTCAAAGATTATCCTTTCACGAACTCTCAAATTATTTATTCTCACCATAATCTTTTACTATTCCATTTTCCCTATGGCTTAAGGCCCCTAACCTTTGTTCTTCATTGATATTATGATCCTCATTCCCTCTTTTCCTCATATCTTTACCCTGGTCATCACCCCTTCACTGGCTCCACTCTCATCCCTTTCTTATATTGGCCTCTTGAGTAATCATTTCAATTTCCACTCTCATTTACTCTTTTTTTAAAGATTTTTTTAAACCCTTAACTTCTGTGTGTTGACTTATAGGTGGAAGAGTGGTAAGGGTAGGCAATGGGGGTCAAGTGACTTGCCCAGGGTCACACAGCTGGGAAGTGTCTGAGGCCAGATTTGAACCTAGGACCTCCCGTCTCTAGGCCTGGCTCTCAATCCACTGAGCTACCCAGCTGCCCCCCTACTCTCATTTACTCTTGAATGTCTTATTATCCTTTCCAATCAATAGGCATGCTCTGATAAACTCTGCAATACCTCCACCATCTACTGCTGTTGAATGGAGCTAAGGAAAATCATGAAACCACGTTGATTGGGGTCCACTATATCTGTTGGAATGGAGTACAGGTCTGAGAGGTCCAATACCTAGGAGCCAAAAAGTGGAATTAGGATCTTGAACTCTGGGATTACAGCACTCACTTTAGTAGCTTCTGTGTCACATTGCTGTCCCTAAGTACCTTTATCCAGCCACTGTCCATAGTTCTGAACCTGGACCAGATACAGGGATTCTGCCCAAGAGAATTTAGATTGGGTGCCCTCCACTAATATTTTGTGGATCAAAGCAGCCCAAAGAAGGGACTACTTTTTACCCTTCCAGTCTCCTGAGAGGTCACTAAAGAAGTCAAGAGGAGCCAACAAACTCCCTTCCAAGGGTATGTAGAGGTATAGACCTCAGACACATTGAGCATGACTAGTTTTTAGATTTAGAATCAGTTTTAACCCTAGTACTTCCAGTATTTAAGCAGGTCACTGAACCTCTTGGGACCTCAGTTTCCTGATCTATAAAATGACAGGGGTTGGACTATTAATAATAAAAGCTCACATTTATATAACTCTTTAAGGTCTGCAAAATGCTTTACTCATATGCACCTCATCTTCTCAAGTGACGTATGAACTAACATTTTCCCTATTTTACAGAGGAGAAAACTGAGAAAGAGATTAAATGACTTGTCCAGAGTCACCCAGCTAGTAAGTGTCTGAGGTGGTATTCAAACTCAGGCATTCCTGACTCCAAGTCCAGCTCATTATCCATTTGGATCTGTCTTCAGATAAGGTGTTCTTAATATTCTTTTTGTGTCATGAACCCCTTTGACAGTCTGGTGAAGCTTATGGATGTCTCCCCTGAATCATGTTTTCAAGTGCAGAAAATTATGTCTAAAGAGTTTCAAAGGAAACCAATTATATTGAAATATAGATTAAAAAACAGAACTCCAGCTGAAGAATTTTAGTTCTAGAGAATCTCCAGAGTCTCTACCAACTCTAGCACCTATACTCTACCAGACCAGTGTTACAGGGTTTCTATACAACAACCTGTGCCTTAGTCTTCCCAGTCCTGGCCCAAACTGCCTCACCTTGTCTCCATGCTATGCTGTTGTTTACAATGTTACAATGACACTTGGAATCCCAAGGCTGGAAGGGACTTGAGCAGGTGACTAAGTCCATCTCTTTCCCTTCACGTCAGGAGCATACCATATGTTTGTGTTTCTGTCTTCTTACAACTGCCTAAGAGATGAAAGCCCTGTTTGTGTTGGCAACTCCATCTCCCCCCCATCCCCCTGCATCCCTTCAGCATTTATATTTTTAGCATGCAGAATATTGACTCACACCTGTTTGTGTGTTTGGGGGCTAAGGCGTCTATGTCTTTTTCAGTCTCTGGCTTAATTCTGAGGTTCTTCCTCAGCAGGGATGGTGCCTCCTGTTGCTTTTAACCCCCTCTCAAAGCACTTAGCAAAGGACTCTCTCTGCAGTGATGAACTAACCAGTGGTTATCAAGGCACAGCTATCCCCTCCTTAATGAAATAAATGTTTCAACAAAGCTGATCAAAAACCTATTCAATGATTGCTATTTTCTTTATTGACTTCCATTGTGAAGAGATAGCACAGCACAGTGAATGAAGGTCCTGGGCCAGGAATCAGTTCAAACCCCACTGCTGACATTTACTTGCTGTGTGAACCTCAGCAACTCACTTAATGCCTGAGTGTCACAGAAAAATCTGTCAGATATATCCAGCTAAGCCACAGGCAGGTTGCAGTCTGCTTTAGTGGAAGGCATTCTCATCCTGGGATTTCACCTATAGGCAGCTAAGAGATTCACTCCAGAAGACCCGAGTTCAAATCTAGCCTCAGATACTCATTAGCTGTGTGTGACTCTCAAGTCACTTAATCTCTGTTTGCCTCAGTTTCCTCATCTGTAAAATGGAGATAAACACCTATCTCTTGTTGTTGTGATTGTCGTGAGGACTAGATGAGACAATAATTGTAAAGCTCCTGGCATGGTGCCTGGCACAAAGTAAGCACAATTAAACGCTAGCTATCATAGTCATCATCATTACTGTTATTGTTTTGACATCACGGCTCCTTCCTATATTCTCTAAACATTCACCTTTAAAATTGGAGATGCATCCTGCTGAAAGGAATTCATGGCCTTGAATATAATAAAATCAGATTTCAGATTGCAGCAAGCCTTTAAAAATCACTCATTTAAAGGAGCCGCGGTAGTATTCCAAAGAAACTAACAATAATATTCAACATATGAATATTGGCACTCAAAACATTAGCAGTGATGCTACGCTGTATTTATAGTAATTCATAAACTAAAAATACCACGAGTGAGCTTGTGGTCGGTCCAGTACCAGGAATTCTGGCAGTCATTCTTCTGCCTCCCCCTGCCTTCCATATTGTTCTGTGGGTAGAGGCAGCAATTCATAAAGCTTTAGCTATTTGGCTAAGTTTTTCATCAGCCTCCAACCACCTTCACACTCCTGACTTTGCCCCTGAGGTAATTCTTTTTATGGCTTTTTGGATTTCTTCCATCTCTGGAACTTGCTGGCCTCCTTCCAGACATCTTCACCCACTAGCTCCTATAGACTTTCTTACAGTAGCCTTGAATGAGGGGAGATAGCAGTTATGGAAAGACGAGGACTGAAATGCTCAAATTGTGCATAGCAACGGAGCCTTGCTCCAGTACCTGCTGGGACCTGCAGCCCAAACCAACTACCAATTAATATCCAGTAACAATCAGCAAATTAATAGACTATGTCTATGTGGATCCTTCTGTTCCCCAGCTAATGGCTTGCGAATTTTACTAATGGCCTCTGTACACATTAGGGGCTGTTAGCACATCAAAGTTGCATTTGCTGAGATGAACAAAGTGTTGATCATTTATGAAAATTAGCTGATGGCACATACAGTCGTCGCCGAGGCTAGGTATCTCAGCTAGCAGTCACGATGAGGATGGGGTGACAGAATCAGAATCTTTGAATCTGAGGGTTGGAAACTACAATCTGAAATAATCTAGGCCAACAAAAAGGCCCATAACCTTCAATTCTGACCATTTTAGTGGGTGCTATTGCTTAGAATGAGCCTGGGGCAATTCAGGAATCCCTTAAATTGGCATTTCTCTTAGATGAATTGCTTTTGAGTGAGGGAGACTTGTGTTCTGCCCATTATTCTTAAGCAAGATCTATATGTTCCTAATGATGACTGAGGGGCCCTGACTTGAAGCCAGATGATCCCAGATGATTAATGTTGCTTGATTTCCCTAGAGAGTATGGCTGAATAGAAACAGAAACATTTATTTACCTTTCAAGTCAACACAAACTTGTCCCTCATCTCAATATCTTGAGGGGGCAGGAATCTCTCTGCTCCCAGAGATAGTTTATTCCTAGTACTCCACATTCTATATTCTTAGGCATGATAAATGAAATGACTCTCTCCTCTTGACTCTTTGAAAGAAGGAGAAGAGAGGTCAGTTGCCTTTTCTCATACCATTCTCAAATGTCTGCAACTTTGTTCCCCTCAATTTTCCAGACGAGAAAGCTAGAGAACAAAAGATCCAGAGTCAAGCAGCATATCAGCCTAGAAGACAAAAACATCTTAGTCTACTGGTCCCTTTGAGCACTGAAGGGGTCATGATTCTCAAGGCTATTTTATCTATTTAGATGTACTAACCCATGACAAAATCACCTACTTAGTAAAATCACTAGAACAGTCATCTAAGATGTCCACAGTGAGAGAGACTTCTAGAATCCTGTGTTCCTACTAGAGAAAGACCATATCAAAAGACACTCATTCAGCTGGTTTCCTGCTAGTCTACAAGGATGTCTACAGGTGGATAGAAATAGCAATAGCCAGCAGGAGGTGGTGGAGCAGTATACCACCAGACCCTGCACCATTTGCCTCCTGAAATCTTAACCAGTGATCTGACAGCATGAGGATATGGTTGTCCAGGAATCCAGGAGCTGCCTGACTCTGATCCTGAAAGATGCCCCACCAATGTTCCCACCAAAAATACTTCTGCCTCTCTACTGTTTTCCCTTAAACCACAACTACAAGGTCATCTCAATTTTCATCCCCATTCATTTCTCTTCAGCAACCCCATTCTATCAGATTCAAAAAGGGATCAAATAAACACATACACAGAGGCAAATTTATTTACCACCACGAAAGAACTGGGCCGTTTTCCCTATCAATTTCCTAGCCCAGAAATTGCCTTTTAAATAAATAATGATGATTTTGAGGGTCCAGTTATTACCTTGAAACCTCCCATTTTGATATATCTGATGCTGTTCTCTTATATAAATAACAGTTATTACTGCAAAGCGATTTTTTTTCTGCACTTCCAAAGTGTTCCAGCAGGAGACTGCAAGAAAATGGATTCCATTAATATCCCACTTAGGGCTGCTGCTTTTTCCTCTGCTAACTCCCACCATAAATCTCCTTATGGGTCTTAAAACAAAGGCTATCCTTTCTACCATGCTGCTGTTGGTGCCCTCTCTCCTTCTTCCCCCACCCTATCCTGAACCAGAAAGAGGGCACTTAGGCTCTTCCCTGCTGTTTAGTGACAATTTGAATGTTTTTAGCTGCCTAGAAAAGAAAGTGAAGAAAGAAATGTGGCATGAACATTTCAATGCCCATACCCAATGGGCAGGGGTCCTCTCTGGCCCCAAGGATGTTTTCTAGTCCCACTCTCTCCCAAGGATCCAGCCAGAGCTACAGACAACCTTCAGCTCTTTCTTGAGGCAGCAACAACAGCCGTATTGTAGTGAGTGCTTCCTTGTCAACCCCACTCCCCCTGGAAATCCTGTAGGTTGTTGTTATTAGGAAGTATTTATAAAACACTCTGTCACGGCGGAGTGCTTTACAGTCATTTCACAGAAGCGAGTGGGATCTGCTGAGCTTTGCATTTGATGTTAGTAATAATAATAGCTTGCACTCCGAAAGAGTTTGACAGCTTAAAGAACATTTTACATACATTATCTCATCTGATTCTCACAGCAGGTGAAGGAAGAAACCTCAGAAAGGCTGTGACTTGCCTAAGGTCACACTTCTAGCAAGGAATAAAAGGCTGGACACCAAACACAAAAGCTTCTACCTCTGGTTTTTCCACCACACCACAGCTTTGGGTTGAATGCCTAAAAGGATCTATGCTTTCATTCTAGTAGCATGGTGTAGTGGAAAAAGAATTAGAGAGTGGACAGCTAGGTAGTGCAATGACAAGGATGCTGTGCCTGAAGTCAGGAAGAACTGAGTTCAAATCTAACATTAGCCCCAGTTTCTTCTTCTATAAAATGGGGACAATAATAGCACCTACTTCCCATGATTGTTACAAGCATTAACTGAGATAATATTTGTAAAGTATTTTACAAACCTTAATGCAATCTATAAATGCTACCTATTACTATATATTATAGTCAGAAAACCTGTGTTTTAGTCCCTGATGTGCTACTAATTAGTCCTATGTCTCTTAGCAAGTCATTGGACCTCTCTGAACCTCAATTTTCTGCTCTAGAAAATGAGGGTGAACTAAATGAACTGTCTCTAAGATTTTTTTCTAGTGCTAAGACCCCAGGATTGCATGGATTATCCTATTTCTTCACTGTACAAATTCTAAGTTTTCATCCATATACTGTAAATAATACTATCACTGTTTGCTAATTCTCAAAGCACTTTTTACTGACTTTATGAATCCATTTCTGGCTCACCCAGTGAGGTAGTTTGGAGATGTATAATTATTTGAAACTGAGTTATAAAAAGGTTGAATGATTTAGTTGAGGCCAGAGATGGGAGAACAGATCCAAATGTCCTTAGGAATCTGTCTTAGAATCAATACTGTGTATTGATTCCAAGGCAGAAGAGCAATAAGGGCTAAGCAATGGAGGTTAAGTGACTTGTCCAGGGTCACACAGCTAGGAAGTGTCTGAGGCTAGGACTTTATGTCTCTAGGTTTGACTCCCAATCCACTGAACCACCTAGCTGATCCCCCTTAAATATCCTTCTAAGGTCAATGCTGTAAGAGATCACACCGACTCCTATGTATGTATCTGACTGGGAGGTTAAAAACTCTCTCTCTTTGGCCATTGATGACAAGAAATATGCATGTATCCCATGCCTACTGGGTTCTGCTAGGCACTGGGGAAGAAATGAAGTTTAGATAACACCTATTCCTTGACCTCATGAAACTTATAGTCTAGTACATCTCACTAGACTGCACTCTAGGCTTGGAAATCTCTATATCCTGGAAGATCGCTTCAGCACGTGCATACACACATACACATTCACACATAGAGGAATACACCCCGCAACCCCATCCTTTCCTCTGATTGGATAATTCCTTCCAAAATCAGGCCTCCATTTCTATATTTCCCAGCAGGCTGCAGCCTGAGAAATAATTTCATCCTTCTCCCTGGCCCTTATTCTGCATCCTTTTTTGCATTGTTACCCTTCCCCAATAGAATAAAGCTCCTTTCAGGTAGGCATTGTTTTTCTTTATCGTGTATTTGTATCCTCAGCTCTTGGTACTGCACCTAGTACATGTTAAGTGCTTAATAAATGCCAGCTGATTGAATATAAAAGGAAACAAGACATATACACCAACAGCTGTTGTTCAGTCATGTCTGATTCTTTGTGACCCCATTTGGGGTTTTCTTGGCAAAGATACTGGAGTGGTTTGCCATTTCCTTCTCCAGCTTATTTTATAGATGAAGAATTGAGGCAAACAAGGTTGAGGGACTTGCTCAAAGTCTCTTAGCTAGGAAGTGTCTGAGGCCAGATTTGAACTCAGAGGATGACTTCAGACCCAGCACTCTATCCACTGTGCCATCTAGCTGCCCCTTATACACAGATAAGTATTATATATATATATATATATATGTATATACATATACATATATATGTGTGTGTGCATATATATATATATACACATATATATAAAACACACATACATATTGTTATAAGCTAGAGAGGGGTTATCTATGTATGGGAAATTTATTACCAACAGTTAAGATCAAGAAATATTTCATGGAAGAGGTGGCATTTGAGTTGGGCTTTAAAGAGTGGATCGGAATTCACCAGATGAAGAGGGACATAGTGATATATTCATTTTGATCTATTTGCCAGTGACTCGATTTATTTGCTTGACCTGCTATGACTTGCTTAGAAGTCATAGGGTTTAGAACTAGAAAGGATCACTGAGACAATCTAACCCAAACCTCTCATTTTATTGATAAGCAAACCGAGGCACAAAGAGAGAAAGGAACTCGTCCAAATCTTATTAAGTGGGAAAATCAGTATTTGTACTAAGGCCCTCTACCCAACTGACCTTGGGAAGATGTCTCACCTTGAATTTTAATAATCATACATCCTAATCTTTGCTTATCTTTGAAATTAATTTCTCCTTCTAAAAATACACCCATTTGTGGGAAAAGAGGATGGAGAGCTGCTTCCAATTAAAATATTATGCTCTTAGGATCTGATCCATCTTTACATATAGTTGAGTCACTAGAAGAACTAAGAAATGTCAGAAGGACTTGAACAAAATTTTAATCCATAGAGATCAGTTATTCATTCTCTCTCTCTCTCTCTCTCTCTCTCTCTCTCTCTCTCTCTCTCTCTCTCTCTCTGTTTCTGACGCTGTCTCTCCTTATAACTTATAATCTTATAACACACTCTCCTTATAACACTTAAACCACTTATAACTCCTTATTCTTTGCTGTAAGGAATAAAGACCCACGAAGGGAAAGCTGAGAGGTCCACACATGTATATTTGATTTTTTGATTCATGAATATCTAGAAGAAACTCCTAGGAGTTAAACCCCTTGAAACCCACTGTCATAGTGTTAGAAGGAATCTAAGTAATCATTTAGCCAAATTCCATCATTTTCAAAATGAGAATGCCAAGGTCTACCAAGGTGAAATATTTTGTCTGAAGTTACACAGCCAAGAAGTGGCAAAGTCAAGATTTGAACCCAAGTCCTCTGACTCCAAAGTAATCTTCCAGACTCAGTAATCTTTCCATTCTGAAGTCTGAAGTCATGAATGCTGCCATTTTTCAATGGCAGAAATATAACAGTAATAATGCCATTTGTGCTAAGACTTATGCAAAATATATGCCTGAAAGAAAAAGAAGGAAAAATATCTTGAAGTCTACTTTATAGATGGAGGAATTGAAGGACAAACAAGGGGAGTATTTTGCCCTGTTCATTTATTCAATGTATATTAAGTACCCAATGTGTGGCTAGGGCTAAAAAAGATCCAGAGATTGATTTCAAAGTGGCTTTTACTCTGGAAAACCTTACAGTCTTATAGAAGAAGGAAAGACAGATAGATAACTAAATAAATACTACATGATTTGCACACCAGAGAAGTGCCAAGCAATGTGCCATGATAATATGAAAAGATAAACTAAACCTCCAACATGTTTCTCACCATTCTAGTAGCTAATGCAGCCAAGCAGCAAGGGAGGAGCTCCTTTTGGCACTGCTAACTGACCAGTCCAGTCCAGGAGGTCTGACCATCTCAACCCTCCTTCCCACTCTCTTTCCTGACATAATAGGAGATATAGGGTAAGGGACAGAACCAACCTCAGAATCAGAACCATCATCCATCGCCAAATCGACAACTCTAGTTATGCATGTGTGGCCTGGAGCTAGCCTCTGTTGCCTCAACTGTAAAATGGAAGCAAATGCATTTATGTTTCTTGCCTTACACTGTTGTTGAGGGAATCAGTTGAGGTGGTGTGTATAAAAGCCTAGGTCAGCGTCAAGTTCCTTGCTGAACCAGGGCATTGGCATTGACTTCTCTGGATTGAGTGCCCTGATTCAGTTATCTGCAGATTTAGGATTGTGGTTAAATTCTTGGTGAGTCTGAAGCTGGCCCGATGGGCTACATACAGATGGGCAGTAATAGCTGTCTGTTGGAGTTCTGCCATGGAGCAATGACTGAGGGGATCAGCAGGGCTGCCATGGGGACAGACTGATCCTGATCATAAGCTCTGATGCTAGGGGCTGGGAGCTCTGCCTGCCTGCTAAGCAGGACTGATGGCACTGGGACCATTCTATGGACCCCTTCTATTCAAAATAAAAGGCCAGAAAGTGTGGGTCTTCCCTAGTTAAGTGTCTGGATAAGAATGAAAAAGGCCACCATGGGCAAGCCTAAAGGTGAAATTCAGACTACAGAAACAAGTTAATCTGCAGCCTCTGTCATAGTGCTTAGCAAAGTGCCTGGCAAATAGCGAAAGCTTAATAAATACCTACTGACTGACTCTTTCATTGTGTTAAGGTGGTATACTTTGATAGTGAAGGCAAAGAAATCTAGGTCTGCCTATCGGTGCCCAGTATCCAGACGAATACAGAAAAATTCTGTGAATTTTCTAGCCATCCAGATGTTGGGTGCCAAGTTAGACTAAACATCTGCATGGCTGCTGGCATCCTTGGGTTTCCACACTGTCTGGGTACCATATGTGTGAAGGTGAACCCTTCCCCAAACCATTCCTTAAAGAAAAGACAAGGTCTTTCTTTCTGCCTGCCATTTCCTCCACAGAACAATCCTCAATATGAGAATTACTTGCCCGTGTTGTGTCTCTGTCCTTCTTTGCCCTTTGCAGCCCCTGGCCATTCATTCACAGCCTTCATGGTCCCCAGACACTTCATGGCTAGTGTGAGTGTCTATGTTTTTGGAGGGATGGGGTGGGGCTGGAGGACCAAGCAGGGATTGCGGATATAGCTGTGGGACAACAGACTCCCTCCTGTGATTAGTAAGAAAACCTGCAGAAACTTGAAGAGATATGATAGGGCTGTCAAAGAGTGATTAATCATCATTTATTATATTATAAACACAACAATTTAAACATTGATAAATGGAGCTGGAAGAGACCTTAGAGATCATCTAGGCCAGCTTCCTCATTTTACAAGGGAGCAAAATGCCAGCTCCTTCATTTTATAGATGAGAAAACTGAGGCTCAAAAAGACTCAGCGACTGTTCAAGGTTACAGAACTAGGATCAAGTAAAGCCACGTCTGGAACTCAGGTCTTAAGACTCCCAATCCTGTGTTTATCTCCCCCTTGTAGTCAACCACATTGCAGTTGAGGTACCAAAGAGGTTCAGTGACCATAAGGACATCCTACAGCTTCACTCAGCCCACATCAACAACAACCCATCCTTCTGTCCCAGGTCCACACTTACAACTCACTTAAAAAAGGAGACTGACTGAGGAAGTACAAATAAAATGAAGCGAATTCATCCCCAAGGCTGAAAAGGATGCTCAAAGTGCCTTACTTTGCCTCAAGAGTCACAAATGCCTTTGTACACATGGGGCAGCAAACATATACCTGTACTTAAACCTGATTCCAAGAATGGGTGGTCTGCTATGCAAACTGATGCAGAATGAAGTAAGCAGAATCAGAAAAACAAAATATACAGTGACTACAATAATGTAAGCAGAAAAGAACACTAAAAGGTGGTCAAATTCAGATGAATAGTACCAACCCAGCTTGGTCCTGGAGAAAAGATAAAGGAACATATTTTTTAACCCTTACCTGCCACCTTAGAATCAATACTATGTATTGGTTCCAAGGCAGAAGATTAGTAAGGGCTATGCAATTGAGGTTAAGTGACTTGTCCAGGGACACAAGCTAGGAAGTCTCCGAAGTCACATTTGAACCCAGCACCTCTCATCTCTAGGCCTGGCTCTCAATCCATTGAGCTACCCAGTTTCCCCCAAAGGAACATATTTCTTTAATTTTGTTAGAGAAGTAGGGGACATGGGAGTAAAATATTGCACACACAATCAGACTCAGTTTGGGTGGCTGCTTTTGTTTTAACTGTTATTCTTTATTATAAAGGAGAATGCAGTGGGCGAGCAGAACAGGTCAGAAAATGACTGGCATAAAAATATGGGACATTAAAACTCCTTTTTAATAGTCTCTTCAAGTCTCCACAAAGAAAAAGTCAATTCACAATTCCCAGAACATGCCTTATTCACTTCAACAAGCATTTATTAAGCACCTACTACCTAAAAGGCACTTCTATGATGGAGATGCTAAGACAAAAATGAAATAGAAGCTCCCTTCAAGGAGCTTAGATGTTACTGGGGTATATAAGATGAGATTAAGGATAACCATGAAGGGAAATGGCACTATCAATGGGACAATTAGAAAAGACTTCATTGAGGAGGTGAAACCTGAGTTGGGCTTGGAAGGAAGACTGAGGCTAAGATGAGAAGAGTGCACATCCAAGACACAGAGAATTAGGTAATTACACAAAGGTGTGAGATGAGAGTATGAAGTTTAGGGAATGGCCAGAGGCTCTGTTTCTATGGGAATATAGAGTTTTTGAAGAGGATTAGTATAAAATAAGGCTAAAAATAATATGGGCATTTGGTTTTGGAATGTCTTAAATGCCACACTAAAGCGCTGAAATATTCATTCCACAGGTGGTAAGGAGCCCCTACAGTGTTGGATTAGAGGAGTGAGATTATCAGACCTGGGCATGGCAATGATCTCGGCAGCTGTTTGGAGGATGGATTGCAGATGGAAGAGACTGGAGCCAGTGAGAAAGGAGCTGATAACAGCCTGAGCTAGGATGGCACCCATTTGAGTAGAGAAAAGGGGATGGATGCAAGAGATATAGTGGAATAAAATATTCCCTTTGACTCATTATTTCACCTCACTCCTTACATTCAATCAATTGCCAAATTATGTCAACTCTTTTCTACCTTCACAATGTTTTTTCTGCAACCACTTCCTGCACTTACACAGTCACTACTCTAATTCAAACCTAGAAGAGTTCATCACCTCTCATGTGGACTAGTATGATAGCATCCTAGCCAGCTCCCCGATTTTTCTTCTCTCCCATACATTGTTCCTAAAATGCATATCTGACCATTTTACTCTCAGTGGCTCCCTCTTGCTTTTAGGCTTAGGCTTACATTTAAGGACTTCTTCATTCTGACTCCTAAGGACCTTTACAACCTTATTGACTGCTACCAACTCTAATTTCTTTGGTATAGAGAACTAGCTTCCCTTTAAAGAAGCTCCCTCTACCACCAGTAGAGACTGTCTAGTTTCACAGATCACCTAGGGACATCCATAAGTTGTGAATTGCCCCAGCGCCCATAGCTACCTTGTGTCAGGGGAAAGACTTTCTTCCCAGTCCTTCTGTAACCAAGGCTGGTCCTCTATCCATTGTACCCACTAGCGCCCTTCCTGTTAACCAACAATCACTAAACTTTAGAAGTAAAAAGTGGCACACACTATTGATCCTTAGACGGAAGGTAAGGGTTTAAAAAATTATAAAAAAAAAAAAAAAAGAAAACCTTATCCTTCAGCATTTGTTTCAAATGCTACTTCCACCATAAAGTCTTGCTTGATATCCCAAGTGAAAGGTAATCAATCTTTCCTCTCTTTTAGATTCTCAAAACACTCTGGATTTCTTTTTTTTTTTGAGAATTTCTTCCTTTTTATTGCAAGTTTTATAAAACCAAATAAAACAAACATTTCTCTATATATAGAAAAAGAAGATTGTACATAAATCACATATCTCTTATATGTTTAGCTTATTTTTCTTCATATCTACATAATAAATTCCATCCACAAGTGTCCTAGAACCTCCCAGCCTTCCCTGCATCACAGAAGGTATTGTCCAGGAGATTGACACATTCATAAAAACAAAGTCTTTCATGTTTTCACCTTTCAGTTCCCTCTCTGGAGGTAACATTCACAATTTATTCTTCCAATATTCATTCTGTAGCTGTGCAAAATATTCTCTTGGTTCCTCTCATTTCACTGTTCATTATCCTGTGTAGTTCTTTCCAAGTTTTTTTTAATTAGCCTGCTCATCACTTCTTATGGAGCAGTAGTATTCCATCACAATTATATGCCACAATTTGTTTAGCCAATCCCCAACTGATGGGCATCCTCTCAATTTCTAATTCTTTCCCACCACAAAAAGAGCTGCTATAAATATTTTGGAAAACATGGCTTCTTTTCCTTTTCCATGATCTCCTTGGGAAGCAGACTCACTGGGTCGAAGGGTATATACAGTTTTATAACTCAGTGTAATTGCTCTACAAAATGGTTGAATCAGTTCACATCTCCACCATCTTCATATTAGTGTCCCAGTTTTTTTTTTTCACATACAACATTTGTCATTTTAGCCCATCTGATAGGTGTGAGATAATATCTCAGAATTGGTTTTGGTATGCATTTCTCTAATCAGTAGAAGCACTCTGAATGTCTTAAGCACATTCAAATGCTACACACACAAAAGAGAGATTTAAGCACAAAGTTTCAGATATACAGAGAATGTAGTAACCATTCAGAGAGGCAGTTATACAGTTATTTAGCATAAAGAAAGTGTGTTCAACTTAGATTTAGAAAGACCTGAGTTCAAATCATGCCTCCAACATTTACTAGCTATGCAACTCTGGGCAAGTTATTCAGCCTCTGTTTCCTCATCCGTAAAATGTGAATATTAATAATACCTATCTCATAGGGATGCCTTGAAGATTAAGTGAGATCACATATGCAGAACATTTTATAAACTTTCAAGTACCATATAAATATTAGCTAATGTAATAGCTGTCATAACACAGTTTTACAGTTAGGAAATATAGTAGATTAAGAGTGCTAGATCTGGAGTGAGGAAGCTGTTATTGTTTTGTCTTTGTGACCCAATTTGGGGTTTTCTTGGTAGAAATACTGGAGTGGTTTGCCATTTCCTTTTCTACTCATTTTACAGTTGAGGAAACTGAGGCAAATAAGGTTAAATGACTTGCTCAAGGTCACCCAGCTATTAAGTATTTGAATTTGGATTTTAACTTTAAAAAATTGCCTACAGGACAAAGAAGTTAATGACTTGGCCAGAGTCATACAGCAAGTATATTTCAGAGAAAAATGGTACCTCGGCCTCCTTGACCCTGAAGCCGGCTCTCTGGATGCTAGTCTTCATGACTCCAGGAACTGTACCACCTAGCTGCTCTAGGCACATAGTAGGTGATCAAAAAGTTCATGATGAATTGAATTGAATCCCCAAGCTGAGGACTCTAGAACTACAGAAATGAAAAATGAAACCCTTTGTTCTCAGAGGCAGTCACACTGGGTAATGCCACTTTCTTCACAGGGCATCTCTCTCTCCCCATCTCACAGGATCAAGAAGAGGCAACCTGAGAAGGCAGCCTGGGTAATGGGTCTGGACTGGTTCTGGGGACTTTCCTCTCTGGTTGGAAAAGCAGGGAGCCTGTGTTTATTAAGTATTTCTCAGCTGATGGATGGAGGAGGAGGAGAGAGCAGGGGGGCACAGAGGGGATGATGAGTCGCTGATATAATTTGCTATCTTCTCCCCAGCTCCTGCTGTTCTGACAGCCACGTGGATATAATCAGAGTCCTTGGACGAACCCTCCTAAGATGGGCTGGGGAGTTTAAATTAGATAGAACCCAAAAGACTGTCAGCTGAGGGAAGCTGATAATACTGAAGGGGAATCAAGCATTCATGTAGGGGGTCTGCAGAGGAAACTAGCTTTCGCACTTGAAGAAGGGCATAGGAAGCTGAAGTAACCTGGGTCCCTGGAAGCCACCCAGACCTGGCTGGCAGAAGTTGTCCAGCCCCTCACCCCTTCAAGTATGGGCCCTCCAATTCCCCAAAGTGCTTGTCATCCAAAGGCTCAAGCCTATTTCCCTCAACTGAATCAGGGCCCAGCCAACCATTACCATTTTGGATCACACTCAGTGAGTTAATCAACATGTATTAAGTGCTGACTATGTGCCATGCACTGTGTTAGGAAGTGGAGGTACAAAGAAAAGCAAAAGACAGTCCTGGCTCTGGAGGAGTTCAGAGACCAATGGGGGAGAAAATGTGTATATAAATATTTAGGAACAAGCTTATATAAGGGTAAGTTGAAAATAATAGAGGGAAAGTTTGCTATTGAGGGGGAATGCAAAGGCTTCCTGAAGAAAGTAGGATTCTTGCTTGAAGAAAAATAGGGAAGCCAGAAGGTAGAGATGAGGATGATGTGCATTCCATTGATTTATTTATTTTTACCAATTACATGTAACAAATTTCCACACAAATTTTCCTTAAGTTATATGATCAAACTTATCTACCCCTCCCTCTTCCCTTCCCCCTTCCAGTGTAAGCAGGCAATTTGATCTGGGTTATACATGTATTATCAGGCAAATATATTTCCATATTATTCATTTTTATAAGTGAGTAATCTTATAAAACCAAAACCCCCAAACACAAACACAAATAAACCATTGAAAAATTGTATGCTTTCATATGCATACAGTTTTTTCTCTAGAGCAGGGGTCAGCAATGTATGGCTCTCGAGCCATATCTGGCTCTTTTGAGGGCCAGATATGGCTCTTTCTGCAGGAGCCATAAAGTCAGCCGCAGCACAGTAACTAACAGTTTATGCATGACATCATGTGTCACACAATACGTCACGTGATCCTTTTGGTACTGCGACTATCTTCTAAGATAGAAGCTCCCTCATTGATATTGCAGCGTGAGACAAATCCTGGTCTTTAGTTCAGTGTGGTAGGTGTGCTGTGTGTTCCTCCTTCTGCCCTCCTTTTACTCTTTCCACACCTGTTATTGACATCTTGGGGTTCTGTATAGTGATTGATCACTTTTGTCTACATTCTCTACCCCTCTGCCTCTGATTTACATGGCTTTATCTCAGTGCATTCATGGGGTCTGCACTCCCTATTTGTGGGATTGTTATTGTTTTTAACTTTTCTACCTGCTCTTAAAGGGGAACTATAGTCAGATTACATCTTTACATAAGCTTCATTAGTGAGAAGCATTTCTCCCCAGTAGTTGTTTCATTTGATACAGAATGATTGAGTAGGCAGCACTGATAAACACCTGTACCAGGAAATGTGTGTGATGTGTCCTGGCCAGTTTTCCATGAAAAGGTACCCTCCTCCCCCACTACTTACTAATGCCTGCACACAAGTCATGTTATTTTCTGTAATCTCTTGATCTCCTACTTAATTTTTGTGCCAAATGGCTTAACCAGCAGGCCGGCAGCTTTTTCTTCTCCTGTTGCCTGATTTGAGAGAGGGAGAGGAAAAAGTATTCTTCCCTGAATTTTTCTCTCTTTATTTCAGCAATTTTCTTAGTGTAAAGGAGTTTTATAGGTATGTGTGCAGTTATATCAGTACTATAGTGCCCCATTAAGTCTTGTTTTTTTGATTAATAATCAAAATAATTTTGATTAATAATCAGCAAAACCATGCAGCACCAGAAGTCACATTAATGTACTTTATTCATCACTGGTTAGCACATAATAATGTTATTAAAAATAGTTCAGAGACTTATTGTACTTTAAAAGTGTTGTTCTTACATAAAATGCACATATTTATTTGCACTTGGTGTTAAACATATTGTACGGCTCTCACGAAATTACATTTTTCATCTACAGCCAAAAAGGTTGCAGACCCCTGCTCTAGAGGGAGACAGCATTATTTGTCCTAAGTCCCTCAGAATTGTCCTGGGTCATTGTATAGCCAATAATAGCTAAGTCTATAACATTTGACCATTTCACAATATTGCTGTTACTATGTTCAGTGTTTTCCTGGTTCTGCTTATTTTACTATGTATCAGTCCATGAAGGTCTTTCCAGTTCTTTCTGAAATCAGATGGTGTACATTTTGGGCATGGGTGTCAGTCAATGAAAGTGACTGGAATTGGGAGACAGAATATCTTGGTTGAGGAACCACAAAAAGGCCATTGTCATTGGATGGGACAGTACTGGGGAGTGGGGTTAAGTGTAAGAAGACTGGAAAGGTAGGGATGGATCAGGTTATAAAGGGGTTGAATATGCCAAACAGGATTTTATATTTTTTTCTGGAGTTGACAAGGAATCACTGCAATATATTGAATCAGGGGAAGGCGACATGGTCTAGTCTGTGTTTCAGGAAGGTCCTTTTTACAGCTGAGTGGAGGAAGGCTAGAGCAGAGAAAAACTTAATAGAGAGAGCATCCAGCATGTTATTGCTATAGTTCAGGCATGAGGTGATGAGGGCCTGCATCAGTGTTGTGGAAGTATTAGAGGAGAGAAGGGGGACAGAGATGAAATATGTTATGGAGATAAAGTCAACAGGCCTTGGCAATAGATTGGATATTTGAGGGGAAGGAGGGAGGGAGAGAGAAAGGAGTAGTCAGTGACACCTAGGTAGCAAGCCTGGGTGACTGGCAGGATAGTAGTGGTATCCTCAGTAGTAGTAAGGAAGTTAAGAAGAAAGAAAGGTTTGAGGATAAAAGGTAGAACTGGTGGGGGTTTGTGAACTATACCCTCCTGAGTGCATGTGGACTTGGAGAATAACAATTAGTTGACCCTAAGCAAGTTATTTCAACCACCAGGACTTCAATTTCCCCTTCTTTTTAATAGTAACAATGATATCTTTGCTCCCTACTCACCAGTATGGTAAAGGACAAGAAGGTACTCTGGAGGAAGGGTACTAAAAGCATTATAGGATATATTATTCTCAAATTTCCATCTTCTGAAAAATTTGCAGCTCTGAAACAAAAAGTCTATAGCAGAGACCAGTGACCCATTGTACCTGCTCTCACAACAATCAAGGGCCAACCAGATCCAGCATGTCCTGTGCAGCTTTGGACACCAAATGGGAAAAATCAGTTTGTCTAGCCAGATGGGCTTTGGAGACCCTGCTATGGCTGCCCCTCTCCTTGTCACAATTTGTGAGGGCCTGTTTTCACATTTCCCTGGCAGGATGCCTGTGCCATATGGCCTGGGCAAGGTTCACTGTTTGCAATAAACAGGCTTCCCCTAGTCTAGTCTGTTCTCCCAGACCCTGCTTTCTATTCTTCTTGGATATGTCACAATGACAATGTGCCTGCTTCTCTTGGCTAGGGGCTTCCCAGGAAACCCTCAGGGGATGCCTGAGAAGACTTGTGTGTGTGTTTTTTTAAACCCTTACCTTTGGTCTTAGAATCAATACTAAGTATTGGTTCCAAGGCAAAAGAACAATAAGGATCAAGCAATGAAGGTTAAGTGATTTTCCCAGGGTGACACAGCTATGAAGTGTCAGAAGCTAGATTTGAACCTGACACCTCCCATCTCTAGGTCTGGCTCTTAATCCACTGAACCCCAGAGACTGGGTTTTGCAAGGGATAGGGGTGGGGTGCGAGGTGGGATGAGGTGCGAATGGGAGGCAAATAGACAGTCAAATATAGATAGCAAGGACTCCAACAGAAGCAGAGAGACAAAAGAAACAGAGAAAGGTAGAGACAGAGATAATCTTAATAAAAGCTGAATAGGAAAAGAGTGAGAGAGACATAAGAGACCAAGAAGAAAGAGAGGAACAGACCTGCAGTTTGATACATGTTAAGGAAGTGGCCCCATTGCCTGCCTGAATCTTTCATTTGTTGATATGCTAGCTAGCTCTTCATCTGTGTGATCTAAGGCCTGTTCTAGGGACAGAGGGAAGGGAAATGGAGTCAGTGTCATTTTACAAATAAGGAAAGTGGGACATAATATAGTGTTTCGCTTAAAGTCACACAGCCTGTAAGTCCTGCAGACCCAATGATGACTTGATGAAAATAGTAGGAAAAACCATTGAGACTGGATGTAATGAAGTAGAAAGCCATTCTCAGTCTTCCCCTAAGAATAATGTAAGAACAAAGATGTAGGAGGTATGGCTCTGGGGTTTGAGGTTAGCTCTCCAAACAATAAGATTTAGAAAATATTCAGAGCAGGTGAAAGATGGAGATTTGGGAATCATTTTTTCCTAAAGACCAGTCTGAAAAGGCCAGTTATTTAGAGGAGGGTGCAAAAGATGGATTAGTTTTAATCCTACTTAGAGGGCAGGGACATGGTCAAGATAACATTAAAAATAGTATTACTTTTTAAAATAATCCTTAACTTCTGTCTGATCAATTCTAGACAAAAGAGTGGCAAAGGATAGGGAACTGGGGGTAAGAGATTTGTCCAAGGACACAGAAGTAAAGCCAGATTTGAACCTAGGACCTCCCATCTCTAAGCCCAGTTCTTTATGTACTGAGTCATCTACTTGTCCCATTAAGGTAACTGTGAAGAGATGAGAGTCAGGACCACTATTCACTCCAAATTCCTCCCATCCTTTCAGCTTTTCCTTTCAATTTAATGGGTACTTGTGGATCACCTACTCTGCCCAGGCCCCATGCCCTTTGCTTGCTAGGCTTTTGGAAGAGTACTCTTCTGTCTATTCCATATCTCAGGGACACAAGCCTTTCATTCTTTGCTCTCTAATAGAATGTAAGCTCCCTGACAGAGAGAACTCTTTCAATTTCACTATTATAAGTCTCAATATCTAGTCTGGAATGTCATGCATAGGGGATAATAAGTAGGCAAGTTCAACTGAAACATAGCATCTCCTTTCAGGAGAATGATGTATAATCAGCCTAGATTGTGGGTGGCTCCATGCCATGTTGTCTTATCTGTACTTTCCACCCTTCCAACTATGTGAAAAGGATGGAACAAATGAGTGTTGGAATTAAACCTGCATTCACACAAGAAAAGTGAGGAATGACAAAAGAGACTCATCCAAATTCCCACTGAAACGATAGTTAAACCCCAGAACCCCAGTCCAGACAAGTGGAGAAAGGTGTCATATTCACTCAGACTCCCTCTCCCTGTCCTGGAGAAGTCAGAATTGGGTTAGTTAACTTTAACACTAATAGGAATCCCTTCTATAACATTCCCAACAAAAGCTATTCACATAGCCTTAATCTGAAGTTTAGGACCAAGGACAGATCCCTGGGGCACTACATTGGATACCTCTTTGCAAGGTGAAATCACCTTGGACCAGGTTTCATTTCTCTCCTGGACCTGGCCATTGTCCCTTCTTCCCCCTCTTTTCTTCCAAGAACTTTCCCCAGGTTTTTCTAAGGTGTAAACTTTAGAGTAAACAGATTGCTCCGGTTTTTAAGAAAATAAAAAAAAAATTAGTGATTTTAATGATTCAACTAACTCCAAATTTACCCACCTCTACTCTAGTATAGCCCCAGTCTTCTCCATCTTCTCTATAAGAATAGCATGAGGGATTATTAAATGCTTTGCCAAATCTAAGTAAACTGTATCCAGAGCCATAACAAGGAATTTTTGCACCTGGATGGGGGCAAGAAATGTGCCTGAGATTTATGGGGTCATTGTTGTCTTAGAAGGGAAGAATCCCTATAAATCATCTGCAAACTACTAATCCATGACAATCTTTATTAAATGTCTACTATGTTAAAGGGATTATTATGTTAGGTGCTGGGAATACAAAGACAAAACAAAAACATGCCTTCAAATAATATCATATAACAGCTTCAACATGTAAAAATCAAGCATGTACACAATATTTTAAGGGCTATTTGGAAATGGTACTAATGCCCAGGAAAATAAGAAAGACTTTCAGCAAGAAATGGCACCTAGGCTGAGACCTGAAGGAAAGTGGTGATTCTATGGCAAGGATATAAGTAAAAAGGAAGTACATTTCACATGTGCAGGACAGCAATACAGGGGAGGCAGTTAGGTGGAACAGTATATAGAATGTTGGACCCAAAGTCATGAAGACTCAAGTTCAAATCTTCCCTTACACTTTTTCTAGCTATTTGATTTTGGGCAAAATTCTTAAACTCTTTCAGCCTTAGTTTCCTCAACTATAAAATTAGGACAATACTAGTACCTACCTCAAAGTGTTGTTGTGAGGATCAAATGGGATAACATATGTAAAATGCTCAGTAAATAATAAAAATTTTGTATCCATATATATGTATATGTACACACATGTTTCTATAAATCCACTGTTATTACTATTATTATATGAAACACCAAGGTCAAAGAGTAGCAAGTAGATCAGTTTTTTATGAGTATGTGAAAGGAGAATTATTCAGTAAGTCTGGCAAGGAAGGGCTTTAAATAGTATGTTGTGGGATCTGTATTTTAACTTAGATGTAATAGGGAGCTACTGATGAGCTCCAGGAACAGAGGAATGAGATGGTCAATTTAGCTTTAGGAAAATTATTTTGGTGACTGGATGAAGGATAAAGTGAAGAAAGGAAAAGATGAGAAGATGATAGCCAACTAGAAGGTTACTGCAATATTCCAGGCAAGAGCCTGAACTACAGTAGTGATTATATGAATGGAAAGAAGGGAGCTAAAGTGAAAAGGTAGAATCTATATGACCTGGCAACTGATTGGATATAACAGATGAAGGAAAGAAAAGAGTTGATGATGGTGGTGAGACTGAAGACCCAAGTGACAAGAAGGATAGTGGGTTTTGTTGTTATTCTGTCATTTCAGTCATGTCTTCATGACCCCATTTGAGGTTTTCTTGGCAAAGATACTGGAGTGGCTTGTCATTTCCTTCTCCAGCACATTGTACAGATGAGGAAGCTGAGGCAAACAAGAGTTAAGTATTTGCACAGGTTCACAAGGTTAGTATGTGTCTGAAGCTGGATTTGAACTCAAAAAGGTGAGTATTCTCCAGGCCTGGCACTCTATACACTGCAGCACCTAGTTGCCCCAGGATAGTGAAATAGAGAAGTTTGGAGTAGGAATGGATCTAAGGAGAAAGATAACAAGTTTTATTTTGAACAGCCTGAATTTGATTTACCCATGGGACAAAAGGCAGTTGGTGATGGAGGTATGGAACTCAGGAGAGAGATTAGGGTGGAATATATAAATCTAGAAGTCATCATCAAAGAAATAACTGAATCTATGGAAGCTGATGAGATCCTGAGAAAAAGTGTGGTAAGGACCTAGGATAAAGCCTTGATGGACACCCACAGTTATAAGGTAGGACATGGGTAATGATCCGAAAAAGAAAGCTGAGGAATGGTCAGACTGACAGAAGATTCAGAAGGGAGCATTGTCACAAAAGTGGTGGGAGGAGATTTGTCTGGAAAGAAGTAAACAGTGTCAAGAATTGCAGGAAAGTCAAGAAGGAGGAGGATGGCAAAAGGGCTATCAGACTGAGCAATTAAGAGATCCTCTATCCATGGAGAGAACAAGGTTCATTCAGAGGGCTGGTGTTTAAGTCAGATTTTTGGAAAGTTGAGAAGTGAGTAGGAGGAAAGGGGAAGCAAAGGGGCATAAACAGACTTTCATAGGAGTTTGAGAAAGAAAGAAGAAAAATAGTTTGATAGCTCCTAATTTTGATTATTATGGATAACTATGTTAGCTAGGTCAAGTCTGACCACTCCAAGATGGAGGCTGGGGGACTGGGTGAATATGATACCCTTCTCCACTTGTCTGGACCAGGATTTAGCTACTGTTTCAACTACTTACCACCAGTGGGAATTTGGATGAAAGTCTCTTGTCATTCCTCACTTTTCTTGTGTGAATGTAGGTTTAATTCCAACACTCATTTGTTCCACTCTCTTCACATAGTTGTAAGGGTGGAAAGTACAGATATGACAACATGGCATGGAGCCATCCACAATCTAGGCTGATTATACATCATTCCCTTGAAAGGAGATGCTATGTTTCAGTTGAACTTACCTACTTGCCATTCCCCATACATGATATTCCATCTGCCACACCTCTGTACCTTGGCATAAGCTATCTTCTATATCTGGAAAGCTCTCCCCACTCACCTTCACTGTTTTGGAATCCCCATCTTCCTTCAAGACTTAAGTGCCATTTTCTACTTGAAACCTTTCCTTGTTTTTTAAAAATCTTTGCCTTATGTCCAAGAATAATTTCCTAGCACCAGTTCTAAGGTAGAAGAGTGGTAAGGACTAGGCAATTGGGGCCAAATGACCTACCTAGGGTCACACAGCCAGAAAGTGTTTGAGGCCAAATTTGAATCCAGGACCTACTGTCACCAGGCCTGGCTCTCTATCTACTGAGTCAACTAGCTGCCCCTACCTTTCCTGATTTTCTCAATTATTGTTGCTCAATCCTCTCTAAAAATGTTTGTATTAATTTTATACAAGTAGAACACCAAACAGAACTGAAGTTAGGGCACAGAATGGAGGAGATGCATCTTCCCCTCTTACTGGCTCCAAGTGCTGCCTGAGTGCTCTCATCCTGACCCTATTTTGAAAGTTTAGACTTCCTCTCATCATTGGAAGTGATCCTCCATAAGGAGAACTCAGATGATGATAAGGATGATAAGAAATCTTCACTGCATCATTGCAGGTGGGAGTGTCCTTGCTCTATAGATCCTGCAGTTTTAGTATCTCTAATATCCTATGTACTGCTAAGATTTTTATGGGAAGATTATGGCACCCCTCTAAAGTGTACTTGGTGGCAGGCCAAACTCTATCTTCTATTCAAAACTGGGAAGAACTTTGTCATTCCTATCCTCATACCTCCCTCTCAGACTCTTCTTGGGGGTTGAGGGGAAGGTACCAAGGTGCGGAAGTCCCAATGACCTTTGGAAAAAAGAGACTTCTGTTTATGTGTTCCCCAGGCCCTAGATAAGGGGTGGTAGCAAAGAAATAGAGGACCTAGAAGGAAGGAAGGATTCCCCATCACCTCTGCTTAGACTTTCCTGATGCCCCAAACAGTGCCCTCCATAATGTTGTGCCAGTGTAGGTCTCTCTGAATTCTGTCTGCCAAGGATAAATCTCCACTTGGCCTTTGATAGCTATAGTTCTGATTCTATCTATAATACTCCCCTAATCTACCAGTCTAGTAACCCTATCAAAAAAGGAAATAAGGCTCTTCTGTCACATCCTGTTCTTCATGAAGCCATGGGCTCTTTGTGCCTCTAGTTCTGGTGTGACCAGAAAAGAATCATTGAAATCTAGGGCAGCGTCCTGTCCCAAGCCAACCTTAAACCCTGGGCTCCTCCATCCTATCTCCTAGAATCACCCTAGGATCTAGAATCAGGAGGAGTCCTTAGAGAAAAATTAGGCTGATCCTTTCATTTTAAGAATTAGGGAACTGACACTCAGTGAGAATTACACAAGTCTTAAAAAAAACCCTTACCATCTGTCTTAGAATCAATACTATGTATTGGTTCCAGGGCAGAAGAACAATAAGGAGTAGACAATGGGGATTAAGTGACTTTCCCAAGATCACACAGCTAGGAAGTATCTGAGGACAGATTTGAACCCAGGACCTCCCATCTTTAGGCTTGGCTCTCAATCCACTGAGCCCCCTAGCTGTCTCCATTATATGAGTCTTAAATATGAACTTAGATCTAAACCCAGGATCTCATCCTCATTCCCATCTATCTCTCCAGAGTTCAATAATGCCAATATTGGTATGATTAAAGATCAAGAGCTGGAAGGTATCTCAGAGACCACTTAAGTACAATCCCCTCATTTGACTGCTGAGGGAAATGATGCTAGTAGAGGTTATTAGCCCAAAGTCACAGAAACTCCTTGAACAGGGATAGGAAGATTATTTTGACAACTGGGTGGAGGGTAGATATGGTGGGGTGGAAGAAGAGAATGAAACAGATAGACAGAGACAAGACAGTGTCAGAGACAGAGACAGAGACAGAGACAGCAGCTGGGAGTCCAACTAGAAGTCTGTTACAATAATTCAGGCAAGAGAAGGAACTATGATGGTGGATTTGCAGGTTGGAAGAAAGGAATGAATGAAAGAGAAGTTGTGGAGGTAGAATATAGGACTTCATGACTGATGTGATATGGCAGGTGAAGGAAAGAGTTGAAATAATATTGAGGTTGCAAAGCCAGGAAAAGATGGTGGTTAGTAACAGAGAAAAGAAGAGATTGGAACCCAGGTCTTCTGTCTCTAAAGCCTTTCCACTTTGCTCACCACACATTCTACTCTCCTAAAATGTATTTTCCTTGTCCCCATTTACAGTATAATGAAAACACAGCATGCCCTTTATAGTATAGTTCTCGTCACTCCCATGGAGTAAAGGACACTTTATTACTGATCTCTGAAGGGCCCTGCTAGCTCTGGGCTCCCAGGATAGCTCCTGCACTTTTAAGAAGATTTACTATCCACCAAAGTCCATTTCAAATCCATATGTTTGAGTTCCCAGGAGAGGAAGGTCAGCTAGAGGCCATACCAAGCTGGCAAAGGGGGCAGAGGGAGAATACAGATCACCTCTTCTTCAGAGTCCTTCTCCTCCCCCAACCTGATGGTCCCATGGTGGCCCTGGGAGTCTATACTCTTTCAGCTCTGTTATTGTTGGTGCTGCCATAAAGGGCAATTGTCGATGAGGGATGGTCTATATCTAAATAAAACAATGTTAGTTACAGCCTCCCTTAAACTTTGTTAAGAAGGATGTAATTACCCAGTAAATCTCATCTAGACTCAGTCAAATGCTCCAAAGGTTCCAGAACTCCCTGTTCCCTACCCATCTTCTTGCAGAAAAAACAGAACTCTGGTTTGTATCAGCTTCCAGGAAATTCTGAGGTTCTTTCTGTGCATGCAAATGAAGGAAAGCTCTTTGGTCTTTGTCCCAGAAAGAAAAATGAAGGTCCCTTTGCAGTGAGGGTCAGATTCTTCTCCTATACAATCCAGCAAGCATTTATAAAGCTCCTGGTACTGTGAGAGGTACCAAGGAAACAAAGACAAAATAAAAAACAGTTCTAATTGTCAAGGGGTTTACAATCCATTGGGGGAAACCAACACACAGATAAGGAAACTTTTAAAATTTACAAAATTAATACAAAATAATTTCCCAGAGATAACAGAACAACAATAATTAGGAATATCAGTTGAGATCTCATGTAGAAAGGGCAGCCAAGTGGCACAGTGTATAAGTCAGGAATACTCATTCTTCTGAGTTCAATTTTGGTCTCAGTCATTTACTAGCTGGGTGACCTTGGTCAAGTCACTTAACTCTGTTTGCTTCATTTTCCTCATCTATAAAATGAGCTGGAGAAGGAAATGGCAAACTGCTCCAGTAGCTCTACCAAGAAAATCCCAAATGGAGTCTTGAAGAGTAGGCCATGACTGAAAATCAACTAAACAACAAATGTAGAAAATGGCATTTAAGTCTTGAAGGGAGATGGCAATTCCAAAAAAGTGGAGGTGAGCAGAGATAGAATTTAAGAATAGAGGACAGCCTATCCCAAAGCACAGAGGCATGGAAGATGGAATATAATGCATAGGGGATAGAAAGTAGGTAAATTTGACTTCCAGGGGAATGATATCTAATCAGTCTAGATTGTGGAGGACTCCATGCCATGTTGTCTCATTTGTAGTCGCCATGCTTCCAACTATTTGTTGCTTTCCCCTATTAGAATGTATTTTGAAGGCAGTGACTGCCTTAGTTTGCTTGTATCTGAATCCCCAGTCTTTTGTACATTGATTAGGACATAAAAAGTATTTTAAAATGTATTTGTTCAAGTGCAAAAATGACATTTTTCCTAGATGTAATAGGGATCAACAGAAGCTTCTTGAGGAAGGGAGTGATATGATCAGAATTTTGCTTAAGAAATATCCATTTGGCAGATAAGTAGATGATAGATTGGAAAGGGAAGAGACTGGAGACAAAGAGACTGAGTAGATTAAAACTACTTAAAACCATACTGGTGAGAGGCAAGAAGGGTCTGATCTAAGGCAGTTGGGATATGAGTGGAATGAATGGATGGATGGGAGAAGAAAGCTTTTTTGAAATTTTGGAAAGAGACAAAAAAAACCTATAATCAACTATGGACACCCAGTTTGAATAAATTTTACTGTGATAATTAGGATCCTGAAGAGATGGTACACAAGACAGATAAAATTTATTGGTAAGAGAGAAATATTCCCAATAGGAACATAGACTACACTCTGACTAGTTGAGGTAGAAGTACATGAAATAGGTAGCATTTTCCACAAAAGGAGCAGTATCATTAGTATCAAAGTAGAGGATCTATGTGATGCTAAGCAAGTCACTGAACCCCATTTGCCTAGCCCAGTGATGGCGAACCTATGGCATGGGTGCCAAAGACGGCATGCAGAGTACTCTCTGTGGGCATGTGGTCACCCCACCCCTACCCGAGTTGGTTACTAGAAAGGCAGAGGGACTTAAGTAGAACTGCTCCCCTCCTCCTCTCCACTATGCCTGGTAACATTTTTTTCATATCCCCTGCCCCTCTGTCCAGCAACCAATGCGAGGACGTAGAGAGTAAGACAGGCAGCTCAGGCGGCAGAGCTGGAGGGGAGCAGAGCACTTGGGCCACTCCCCTCCCCCTCTCTACACTCACTGAGAACATTCCTCACTTCACCTATTCCTCTGTCCAGCAGCCCAATGAGAGCACTTTGTTCCTCCCCTGTGTGGGGTAAAGATGGGGGCAGGGCACACCTGACACTCAATAGAGGAGGACACTCAGTCTGGGGAGGTGGGATGAGGGTGGGGCCTGAAACTCCATCTCTAAAAGGTTTGCCATCACGGGCCTAGCCCCTTACTGCTCTTTTGCCTTGGAAGTGATACTTTTTATCAATACTAAAACAGAAAGTAAGATGGTTTTTTTTAATTGATATGAAGATGGAAAGTAAGGTTTAAAGAAAAGAAAAAGAAAAAACCAAAGGAGAGCAGAACCTGAATCAAAGGCCCAGGGTTTCTGCCATTAACTACTTATATGAACTTGAATTTCATCTCACCTCTCTGGCCTCAGTAGGCTCAACTGTAAAATGAAGAGGTGGGAGAAAGAACATTTGAAGTGACTATTAAGGTCCCTCCTAGCTCTAGATCAGTAATTCCCAAAGTGTGCACTACCACCCCCTGGTGGGTGCTTCAGTGATCCAGGGAGGCAGTGATGGCCACAGGTGCATTTATCTTTCCTATTAATTGCTATTAAATTTTTAAAAAATTAATTTCCAGGGGGCTAAGTAATATTTTTTCTGGAAAGGGGGCAGTAGACCAAAAAAGTTTGGGAACCACTGCTCTAGATTAAATGATCAAACCTTAACCACTTTGCCTAAGGTTGATCTCCTGAGTAAATATTCAGTCTTCCTGGTACTCACAGACTCCTTTAGGCCCAAGCTTTGTGAACAATTATTCTGAAAAATAAAAGATGAGTCCAGAAAAAAAAGGACTTTTAAAATACACAGTATAAAACTGTACAATCAACACCAACCAAGTTATATAAGCAGTTGCATAATGCCATGATGGGAACAAATCATTTAAATCTCTTTAATTGATATAAAGCCTTTGAAAAAATTTTTAACAAGAGCTGTTATTCATGGCTAGCTTTAAAAAATGAAGTTTGATCGCTACTATTGCCCACTTCATTAACAGTGTGAGAGAAAAGGAGATCGTCACAAAGATGGACTCAGGGAAAGGTTGATCTGGCTACAACACTTTTAATCCAAGAGACATGGATTCAAATCCTGCCTCTGACTCTTACAGACTGAAGATGTTCAGTAATAGTAATTAGGTTGAGTCACAAGGGTGGGACAACTAAACCTAGAAAGTCTCCTCAGTGAGTAGTCTAGACAGGTGGGTGAAGCATATGGGGAGTATGGCAGAAGCCGTATGTCCTATGTCATTACAGAGACAGAGTGTCAAAATTAAAAATGCTATGGAAATGCAGGGAATTCCACTCATTATCATTGCCACTGAATGAATTGTCTGTACCACCCCTTGCCTCTACTTCCATACCACATGCTTTCTCCTTAAATCCCTGTAATCTCACTTCCACCCCCACCACCTATAAGAACTCCATTCTTGAAGTTCAACAATGATTTTCTCAATACCAAGTCCAATGGTCTTTCTAAGTATTTATTCTCCCCAGTTTATCTGCAATATTTAATAGCCATCTCCTTTGGTAAACTCTCTCTTTGCTTTACCACTAACCTGGTTCTCCTTTTGTCACTAGATACTCTTCTGGTGTTTTTGCTGGTAACCCACCTTTAATCAATCAATCCACAAGCATTTATTAGGCATCAATTCTTTGCTAAGTAGGAAATATAAACTCTGGCAATACAAAGATTGCCCATGTCAACTCACTTGCCAAATTTTTTCATCCTTCACAGAAACAACAGTGAAACCACCTCAGGGAGTAGTCAATAAACATTTAAATGCCTACTATGTGCTTAGTATATAAAAAGGACATAAATTATGACATAAAGAGGAAAAAGGAAAGACAATGTCTGTCCTCCAGGAGTTTACACTTTAATGGAGGAAGACAATACCAAAAGGAAAGTGAAAATGTAGAAAGAAAATGGAGCATTGGGGCTGATGGACTCCAATTTAAAGGAATACAGGTGGGTAGAAAATGGAGAGATTGTTGTCCTGGGAATCCTTATTAAATGGAGGCTTTGGAAGGGAGGAGAGAATAGGTACATACATATAAAGTAAATATAAGGTAAATGGTGGAAGGAGAGGAATGCACTGGCTCCTGGGAGTGGAGTCAAGAAAGCTTTCATATAGAAGATGCCTTCAGAATCTTGGAGGAGACCAGCAAGCAAAGATAAGAAGAGAGTGAATTCTAGGCATGGAACAGAGCTGATGTAAAATCAAAGAGATAGGAGACCAAGTGTCATATATAATAAACATTAATAAGGTCAATTTGACTGGACTTTAGAATGTGTGGAGATGTGTATTTATTTAGTTGGTGAAGAAGACTGAAGATTGGGAAAGAGACTCTTCAGAGGATCAGGATTAAAATGCTACTTCTGACACCTATTTACCTGTATGATCTTGGGCAACCACTAAATATCCTTGGTGGCCTCATCTAAAAGATGATTAGATGGCCTCTGAGGTTCCTTTCAGCTTAAATCTCTAATCCTATGGTCCTTCCATCCCCTAAATGAGTATCTCATTTATTTATTCTTTCTTTATATACTTTCTCTTGGATTTCATTTAGTACCATATCATTTAACTACTTAACTATTCCATGACTTCCAAAGCTACATCTCCTAAAGCCCTCTTCTTTCCTGAGCTCCAGTATCAGACTTCCAAATGCCATCTGGATATTTCCAATGGACATCCTTTCATCATTTCAAAAACAGTGCTTCAAAATCTGGAATCATTACTACTCCCTTTGTTACCAACCTACCAATGATTTTATCTTTTGATTTCCTTATTTCTTTTAATAGCACTACAATGTTCATAGTCACTCAGGCTCAAAATCTCCGAGTTAGGTTAAAATTGTACTTCAATTCAAATATACAGTTAGTTACCAAGTTCTTTTCCTCCCTCCTATATAATATGTGTTACATTTGCCCTTTCCAATCCCATCACCACCACCTTCATCCAGGCCCTCTGCACATCATACCTAGACCACAATGATAGCTTCTTTTTTTGGCTTCCCCACCTTCAATCTCTCTCTTTTCTAATCCATCCTGAACACGAGACCAGAATAATCTTCCTAAAATGCTGTTATTATCATTTGTTAGGAGGAAGGAAGAAGGAAGTAGAGTAGTGCCACATAATGGGAAGAGCATTGACTTTAAATTCAGGAGATCTGGGTTTGGATAACTGTTTTGCAAATGAATGACCATAAACAAATTTCTTCATCTGTTAAATCAAGGGTGGTCATATATATGCCAACTACCTCACAAGCTGGGTGTGAGAAAATACTTTTTAGATCTTCAAGTTCCATGTAAACAGAGATAATATGAGATCTAGCAGCTAAAGAGCTGGTGCCAAAAGCCATAGGTTGAAATCCTTCTCTGACATATCCTGGCTTTGGGCAAGCTGCTTTCCCTCCAGTGCTCTAGAACAACTCTCTAAGATTCTAAATGGCTGAGAAGGTTTCAACTTGTGTTGATAGGAGGATTTTCTTATATCATTGAAATCACAGACCCAATCCCTAGTCCTGGTCCATTTGTGATCATGGCATTTTCTTGCTCAAAAGTCTGGGACCTGGAGGCTAAACTCATCTTGGTTTTCAAGGCCTACCACAATTTGGATTTTAACCTATTTTTTTGACTCTATCTTCCATTGTTCCTTTATTGCTAGACTGAATTATTTCATATAAGCGAGTCATGTCTGGAATTTTCTGCCTTCATACCTTTAATCATGTTGTTTTTTTCTGCTCCCTCCTTGCTGCCTATCAAAACACCACCCATACTTTTAAAGGTCAGTTGAAACATATATATGTATCTATGTGTATACACATATAATATATATATATATACACATATCACATTAATAACAAATTCAACAAATATTTATTAAATTCCTGGTATTTGCAAAATACTGTCCTAGGTGCTAGACAAGATAGGCTGTTGAGATAAGATAAAACTCCTGCCCTCATGGAAATTAAAGACTAAGTTGAAGATAAAAAATAAACTTTGGGAACTATAACATATAATGTGACATGATGTGTACATTAGGAAGACCTCAAGCTAAGGGCCTTTGTGAAGTTCAGAGAAAGGGAAAGTCATTGTCTTTTCAGGGTGGAGGAATATGAAAGGCTTCATAGAGGAGGTAGCATTTGAATTGGGCTTCAATGTGAAATTTAAAGGATGGATAGGAATTTAACTAGTGAAGAAAGGATGGTAAAATGTTCTGGGACATATGGAATATTCTAGATGTGTTTTGGGACAGAAAGTAATCTTGTTTGGCTGCAACACAGAAGGTAAAGAAAGATACATTTCAGCTACATTGTGAAAGACCTAGAATGCTAGGCTAATGGGTCTGAATTTTATCAAGCAATATATGGGGAATTTCTGAAAACTTTTGAGCAAAATACTGACTTGCATAATGATTCAAAAATCTTTCACTATCACCACCAACTAAGCGTGATGTCTCCTTGCTCTGAAATCCTATAGGACATATCATTCACATTTGACACTTATTTATAGCATTGTAGTATTAGTTGTCTCTTCATCTTTGAGTTTCCTCTAGTTTTAAATTTTATGAGTTCTCCTATTTATCTAACTGGATTGTAAGGTCTTCGAGGGCAGGAATCCTTCATATAATACTGCCTATTCAACAATTAATTTTTGATCAACAAATAATGTGTTGTTCATAATATTCTGATCTTAATTCAATATACCATGGTAAGTCTTTTCCAAGTGTATTATATAGCTTACTTTGGGTACAGGTAGTAATCTCCTTATTATATTCGTCTTGACTGATGCCAATATATTATTATATCATCATCCTTTTTGCATTATTTTAAATCACTAATAACAATAGCTCTTCTGGTGATATAGAGTGATCACAATTCATGGAATACCAGCAACTGAAAAATTAAAGTTGTGTATAATTCAGAAGACAGTGGAGTAGTGTTTATCAGGTATGGTCGGCTATATCAAATTACCAATGAAGAGTCAAGGATAATGCCAGAGAAGCAGAATAAGAGTTGTCATCAGAGATAACTATGACTGCAATGTCAAAAGAGTTGACTTCTCATGCTTTTATTTTTATCCCTTACCATCTGCCTTAGAATCAATCCTAAGTATTGGTTACAAGATTGGAAGAGCTAGGCAATTGGGATTAAGTGACTTGCCCAGGGTTGCACAGCTAGAAAGTGTCTGAAGTCAGATATGAACTCAGGACCTCTTGTCTCCAGTCCTGGCTCTCTAGTCATTGAACCACCTAGCTGCCTCTGTCCTCTCATTCTTAAATCCCAGAATTAAAAAAAAGTAGAAAATGTTTTTCAACATAATTTGACTTCATTTGTAGTCATATAGTTTGTGCATTTTAAAGGATTTAGAAGGGATTCAAAGACTTCAATAGACTTCCAAACCTCTTGGAAAAGGCACTATGAACACTGAGTGAACCAATTCTGGAGGATTTATATAGGATAAAAAGGCATGGGCAGATTATGATCTCCACTACCAGAGAACATACATGAAGCAATGATATCACCCAGGTTCACAATCTTGGTGTAATCCTCAACTCACTCTCATTCACCTGATATATCTGCTAGTTCAACAAATTACAACATTCCTACCTCCACAGCTTCATTCCCATTCATTTCATTCTCCCCACCTACACAGTCACCACACTAGTTCAAGATCTCATCAGGTATCCCAATCAGCCTCCCTCCCTCACATCTCTTACTGCTCAAATTGATCCACCACAGAGTGGCCAGAGTGCCAGTTAGACTGTCACTTCTCAGTAAACTTCTATGGCTCCCTAATAGCTCCCTAATCAATTATTAACTCCTTTGACATTTAAAATCCTTTACAACCTAGCCCCAAATTGCCTTTCCAAACTAATACTTATGACTTTCCTTCATGCACTCTATGGTCCAGTCAAACAAATCTTACTATTCCTCATACACAGAACTCCACTTTACATTTTTACTGGCTGTGTAAATATACATGCCTGTGATGATCTTTCTCCTTACTTCCACTTCTTAGAAAGAATCAAAAGTATTGAAGATCTGTCCAAGGTTCTGAGAATTGTCAGCAAGGGAACCAAGACTGGAAAGCAGCTCTTCGAATTCTACTTTTTTCCCATTAGTTCCAAATTTCTAATGAAGACATCTTAGCCTCCTTCAAGACACAGCTAAAGCTCTACCTTCTTCATGTGTTCTTTCCTAATCATCCCCAGATTAATTCCCTCCCTCCAAAATTACCTTGTGTCTATTTTGTTTATAATTGTATGTGTATATATATCTTCCTCAATAGAAAGTAAGCTCTCTGAGGCCAGATATTGTTTTATTTTTGTCTTCATATTCCCAACATATAGCACAATGACTGACATATAATGCATTTAATAAATGATTACTGACAGATCGTAGATTTATTGAAGTACAAGTATTAATGGGGATGAATGCTACTATTAACTAGGATTTATTACGTTCTGTCCTGCATGGAAGCAGTAATTGTACAAGAAGACTTCTGGCATCGTGCATCAAATTCTTGTAATTCAAGGATGTTCTGTGAACAGTTCTACCCACAGCTAGAATAGATATTCCATCAACAAAACTGCATTGGATGTCCCCAGACATACTAAAAACCCAACTAAAAGATGTCTATGTTAAGGAAGTTCCTAGTCCTCATTTGATTAATGTAGGAGGTCCTGTTATGTAACATCCAAAATAGGAAACTGTTGAGGAGAACTGAGTTTCATTTCTTTGTTTACTCTAATGAACCCTGGGTAGGTCGTTGGGGCTGCATTATATTAGTCCTCATCAAAGATGTTGGAGAACAGAACAGCTTTGCCTCTGGGCTGAAACACTGCCTGCTGTCTGACTTCTGGCAAACATTTCATTTCCATCTAAGTGGCAAGTGAGGGTAAATTTTATCTTGAGGTAAGAGGTGAGGGCTGGGAATAGTCTGTGTCAATCATCATCACTGAAATAACATCATGAATTTGCAAGAAATTCAAATAACCTTAAGCAACCTGATGTAGAGGAAAGACCTAAACTTTGGTCTTGGCTCTTCCATTAACTAGGTTGTATGATGTTGAGTGAGTTGTTTCATGTTAACAATTTTAAATTCATAGAGTATCTGAAGATTTACAATGTGCTTTCCTTAGAATCAGGGATTGAATGAATTATTTCTCTCATTTTACATAAGTGACGTCCTTGGTCACATGATAGTAGGGTCAGGATTTCAACCCAAGTCTTCTCACCCCAAGTTTAGTGCTCCTACTTCAATTTCTTATGCTTCTTTTCTTTTATCTGTAAATTAAAGGGGTTAAGCAAGATGATCTCTAAAGTCATTTTCAACTCTTAAGTGATATGGATTGAATAAGTCTGGGGCTAGTGGTCCCACTTCCATTCCTATCAATCTTTTGAAACTGCAGAATATAGAAAGAACCAAAGGTACTAGGGATCTGTCCAAGGTTCTGAGGATTGTCAGCAATGAATCTGAGATTGGAAACCAGCTCTCCTGATTCCACTTTCTCCCCATTGACCCCAAATTTCTGATTAAGGTATCTTTTATAATTCTTTCCTGACAATATTCCATAGGAATAGGGATTTTGCCTACTGATGTTTGATCTGAGTTTAAAAATCAGTCTTTTAAATAGTTATCAGACAATATCACACTTCCCAGAAATTTTTGACTATTCCTCTAATTGCCTCAAATGTTTAAATCCTTAAATAAATTTTGTTTCTTGAGGACAAGGATCATGTCTTATATTCTTCTTAGATTTATCACAGCACCTCCAAAGTGTTGTGCTCATAGAAGAAGCTCAGTAAATACATATTGAATCATTATTTCTTGGATAGTAGATTTATGGGGCCATAGATCTTGAGAGGGAAGGCACCTCTGAGGTTATCTTTTCCAATGTTCTCACTTCATAGATAATAAACCTGATGCCCAGAAAGGATAGATGCCTTACACAAAATTACACAGGAACAGAATTTACACTCATTTTACCCCATTTCGGAACAAATGCTCTTTCACTATACAAAACTGGCTCCTTCCAGTTAAGTGGTGCAGTGGATATAGTGTTGGGACCAGAGTCAGGAGAGGAAGAGTTCAATCTAATTTTGGATACTTATTAACTGTGTGATCCTGGTGAAATCACTATACCTTCATCTGTCTCAATTTCCTCAACTGTAAAGTGGAGCTAATAATAGCATCTATCCCCCGAGTTGTTGTAAAGATCAAATAAGATAATATTTGTAAAGCACTAATTCTTAGCACATGGTAGATGCTTAATAAATTCTTGTTCCCTTCCTTTGTTTCCCCTTCCAACTTTGCGCTTAGTAAATTGATTGTTGTTTAGTCATTTCAATTCATTCTTTGTGATCCCATTTGGGGTTTTCTTGGTAAAGATTCTGTAATGATTTGTTATTTCCTTCTCTAGCTCATTTTATAGATGGTAAATAGGGTTAAATAACTTGCCCAGTGTCATATAGCTAACAAGTATCTGAGGTCAGATTTGAGCTCAGAAAGAGTCTTCTTGACTTTAGGCCCAACACTGTTATCCATTGTGTAATCTTGCTGTCCTCTAGTAAGTAGAAACTCAATTAATGTATGCTGAATCAAAGTTAATGTTCTAGGTTCTATTTTACTTTAAAACATACTTTTAAAAACCCCTAGTAGAGGTTCCCTTTATAGCCCCTGCATGGTGGCCCTTCTTTCTAGAAAAGGAAATCTCTCTACTGATCCAGTGAAGCAAATCCCAAATTGTTTTTTAAATCATGCAACTAGCCCTGTTATTTCTAAACAGGTATCTATCTCACTCATACCAATTATAATAACTAACATCTTCACAGAAGTTTATGAATTGGAATATGATTTACTTACAAGGTGGAAAGTAAAAGTACTCTCATTTCCATTTTATAGAAGGAGAAATTGAGGCTCAGAGAGGCTAGGTAGTATGCCCATAGCCTTGATGCTAAGGGTGAGGGCTGAGGCTTGAACCCATATCTCCTGATCCCAGATCCAGAATGATAGTGGATAAGTATATAGTCGATAGAATTATGGTTTTGGAGATAGGAAGGACTGGATTCAAGTCTTGCCCCTGATTTGTATGTCAATGGACAGGTCAATTAACTTCTCTTGTCCTCAATGTCCTCATCCATAAAATAAAAATAATAGGGGGCAGCTGGGTAGCTCAGTGGAGTGAGAGTCAGGCCTAGAGACAGGAGGTCCTAGGTTCAAACCTGGCCTCAGCCACTTCCCAGCTGTGTGACCCTGGGCAAGTCACTTGACCCCCATTGCCCACCCTTACCAATCTTCCACCTATGAGACAATACACCGAAGTACAAGGGTTTAAAAAAAAATAATAATAGTAGTACCACACAGGACTATGAGGATCAGCTGAGATAATATCACAGGATTTTAAGATTGTTTTGATTTTTTTTAATTTTAAATTTAATTTAACAATTTTTTCCATGGTTACATGATTCATGTTGTCTCCCTCCCCTCTTCCCTTCCTCCTCCAAGAGCAAATCACTTAACTTCTCTGAGTTGGGGTTTCTTCATCTGTAAAATGGGAACATAATAATAACACTACATACCCCACAGATATATTGTGAGGGAAGTGTTTTTCAAATCCTAAATCAAATTAGTATGTGTTATTGTTATTATCATTGATTGGCTAGGTCTAATTAAATCAGAAATGAGAAACAAGACTTGGAGGAATCATCTTGCATAATGCCACCTCCCCAGTCAGTGCCTGGTTGTGTGAATCTGAGCCTTGAGAAATAGAATGCAGCTAGAAAAATCCATATTTGTTTTCTACAGGGCCAAAGACACAACTGAGGACATCTGGAGAAGACGAAGTGTAATAAACTCAAGTCAAACACAAAAAATAGCATTGATCGATTCCAAGAGCAAGGCTCCCTCAGCAGACCTTAATGCTCTGTGACTGTGACCAAGAAAAATAGTTTTAAAGGACTGGTCTGCAATAGCTCTGCTTCTCACTCTGTGCAGAGCATACATCATTTCCCAGATGCTGGCACCTTAGCACCAGTGGACCTTAATTTATAAGATAGTCATACTCTTGAAAAGTTACATACAACCTGAATTTTCCTAAGTGAGATCTGGCTGTTCTATCTATTTGAACTATTTTTCCCCCAAAAGATATCTTATCTTCAGTTAATAACATTCCCTAAAACTCTGGCAGTTTCTCTGCAATGCTCAGAGCAGCGGTCTCCGAAATGAGAGTCCTGCATTTGCAAATGACCAACTAGGGGTAGGAAGTTGGGTCTTATCCTGTCCTCTCCAAGTGAGCCAATGTAGAGTTTCAGTGTTTCCAGTAAATACACACTACTTTTTTACGCTTTGGAGCCTAACACTAGCTCCCAACCTGACCCTATCTAAGGTTATTCAGACTCCCTACTTCTCCATTTTTGTCTGAGGTGAACATATCATATGTTATAATTTAATATTATAATCTAACTATGACCCAGAGATTTGGATACAATTGTATGCAGTTGTACAGTCAACCCACCTCACGCCCAACACCCCATCCTAATGCTCAAACTCATTCCTCCAGTCATAGAGACACAGTTATGGTTGCAGCAGATACCCCTCAGCTCCTTCTGCCTTCCTTTGGATGGCTTTGTACTCCAGAGAAGTGGCTTGTAAAAATTCTGCCCCATTCCCCTTTTCATTGTTTAAAAACCCTTACCTTTTATCTTAGAGTCAAAATATCAGTTCTAAGTCAGAAGGGCCATAAGGGATGGGCAATTGGGGTTAAGTGACTTGCCCAGGTTTACACAGCTAGGAAGTGTCTGAGGCCAGATTTGAACCTAGGACCTCCTATCTCTAAGCCTGGTTCTCTATTTACTGAGCCACCCAGCTGCCCCTTCCTTTTTCATTTTCAAGGGATCACAGGATGAGCAGGCATGGATATGTTGTGATCTTCCCAGTAGATCCCATTATACCAGTGGTATCACTTATATAGTATTGGGAGCTACTAAATCATACATAACGATTCCCACAGACCATATATTGACTTGGAAAACCACATATTTATGAAATCTATGTTTTATTGTGTTTTAAAACTTATTTCATTAAACATTTCTTAACTACATTTTAATCTGGCTTGGGCTGGGTGTGTTATGGACTACCTGCCACTAGCTGGCCATATGTTTGCACTTTGGCATTAAGCTACCTTCCTTCCACCACAACTGCAAACTACCTCCTCTTCCAAATTTCCTCAATACTGCACAGAGTACTAAAGGCCATCCACTTAACCAGTTTACAACCTTAATGTTCTCTACTCTTTGTGCTCTCATTCCACATATTCAATCCATTGCCACACAGCTAGCATTTCAGAAGCTCTTTAAGGTTTTCAAAATGCTTTTCAAAGATTATCTCATTTGATCCTTACAGACTTAGGAAATAGTGATCATTATTATTATCCCTGTTTTATAGAAGGGAAAATTAAGGCAAATTGTGATTAATAATAACTTACCTGAAGTCATATAGCTAGCAAGGGTCTAAGGTCAAATTTGAACTCGGGTTTTCCTGATTCCAGGGCCAGAGCTCTATCCACTGAACCACATAGTTGCCGCTTATTTGCTAAGTCCCATCTCCACATCTCTTGTAACCTACCATCTTTCTCTACTCAGAGGCTCGCCACCCAAATTCAAGCCTTCATCACTTTGTCACTTCTATTACAATAACTTTGAATTAATCTGCCTTCCTCAATTCTTTCCTTTCTCTAATCCATCTTCCATATAGCTGTCAAAATTGTTTTCCTAATAGGTCTGACTATGTCACTCTCCTACTTTAAAATCTCCAGTGGCTTTTTATTGGTTCTAGGTCCAAATATTATTCATCTTTTTCTCATTCTTTTTGAGTTCTAATTTTTAAATTATTGGTGCAACAGTAGGGAATATAACTGATAGATCATTATATATGTTAAAAGAATAGGGATAAAGAAGGAATAGCACTACCAAATCTCAAAATATATTATAAAGCAGCAGCCATCAAAAACGTCTGGTATTGGTTAACCAACAGGGAATAGAATGGACAAAGGAGATTCAGAAATAGTAGAATTCGATGACCTGGTGTTGGATAAAGTATAGGAAAAAGCTCCTTATTTGATTAAAACATCCAGGAAATTGTGGGGGGTCAGTCTGGCAGAAATCAAGCTTAGACCAACATTTAAAACCACATTCCACAATAATTTATTTTAAGTTTATTTATTTAATTAATTAATTTAGGATTTTTTTTCCCATAGTTACATGGTTCATGTTCTTTCTCTCCCCTTCTCCCCCCCCCATAGCCAATGAGCAATTCTCCTGGGTTGATCAAGACCTATTTCCAAATTATTAGTATTTGCATTAGGGTGTTCTTTTAGAGTCTACATTCCCCAATCATATCCCCATCGAACCATATGATCAAGCAGTTGTTTTTCTTCTGTGTTTCTATTCCCACAGTTCTTTCTGTGGATGTGGATAGTGTTCTTTCTCATAAATCCCTCAGAAATGTCTTGGATCGTTGCATTGTTGCTAGTAGAGAAGACCATTACATTCAATTGTGCCACAGTGGACCCTGAGCGACCCATTGCCTACTGGTTGTGGCCCTATGCTCCTAGAATGGAGTCCCAGGATAAAAAAAAAAGTATCCATCTCTGTGTATAAGGTTCTCCTGGTTCTAATCCTTTCACTCTGCATCAATTCCTGGAGGACATTCCAGTTCACATGGAATTCCTCCAGTTTATTATTCCTTTGAGTACAGTAGTATTCCATCACCAACAGATATCACAATTTGTTCAGCCATTCCCCAGTCAAAAAGCATTCCTTCATTTTCCATTTTTTTTTGCCACCACAAAGAACGCAGCTATAATATTTTTGTACAAGTCTTTTTCCTTATAATCTCTTTGGGGTACAAACCCAGCAGTGGTATGGCTGGATCAAAGGGTAGTCTCCACAAAAATTTTAAATGGATATTTGACTTTAATATTAAAGATCATACTACAAAAATTTGGAAGAGAAACAGATAATTTACCTTACATAGCTATGAGTAGGGGATATATTTTTAACCGAGAGAGAGAGAGAGAGAGAGAGAGAGAGAGAGAGAGAGAGAGAGAGGCAGTTACAAAGGATAATTATTAGAAGACTTTGTTTACTTGAAACTGAAAAACTGCTACAAAGACAACATGAATATACTTATATATTATATATCATAATATAAAGGGAAATTAATCAAATAGGGAAAAATAGGTCAAATTTTTCTGATGAGAGTTTGGTGTCCAATATATGTAGACAAATAATAAAAATATAAATGACTAATGGCTATTCCCCAATATATATGTGGTCAAAAATGTGAAGAAATAGTATTTAAAAAACTATAAAATATTCACAATTATGTGGAAAATGCTACAAATTACTAATAACAAGCAAAATGCAGATCAAAATAACCCTGAATTTTTACCTCACATCTTGCAAATTGGCAAAAATGGAGGAGGAGGTAAGGTATTAGTCAACATAAGCAGATAAGCAGCACAGTGCAGAGAATACTAAGTTGTGAATCAGGAAAACATCTTCCTGAGTTCAAATTTGACTTCAGACATTAGCTGTGAAAGTCACTTAACCCTGTTTGCCTCAATTTCTTTATCTGTAAAATGAGATAGAAAAGTAAATGGCAAACCACTCCAGTATCTTTGCCAAGAAAATACCAAATGAGGTCATGCTGAATCAGGCATGACTGCAAATGACCCAATAACAACAAAACAGCAAATGTTGGAAGTACTATGGAAGGATAAGCACAGAAGAACACTGTTGGAGTTGTGAAATGGTATAGCCATTTTGGAAAGCAATTTAGAATTATACAAATAATGTGACTAAAATGTCCATATCCTTTGAACCAGAGACTACTACTAGGTTTATGTTCTAAAAAATAACTGGCAAGAAAAAGATCCCATATTCTTCAAGATGTTTATAGCAGTACTTTTGATGATAGCTAAAAATTGGAAACAATGTACACATAAGTAGGTATCTTCCACATTGCAACTTTCCCCATTGTAGTTTCAATTTATTATGGGTCAACATAAGAAGTTAAATGAGAATTTTGGGGGAGTTTTTTGGAAGCCACAGATGACACACAAAAGCCAGCAGATGACACAGGAAAAGCTTAGAAATTCAGAAATGCATATGTATGTATATGTATAGTATCATATAATATATTTTATCTTTTAATACCATAAAAGAAAAAGAAAAAATTCAGACTTCTCTTGTATGAAGGGAAAGCCAAAATTTACGTGGATCTCAGGGGCACCATGCTCCCAGCTTCCACAATGTGGAATGGATACCTATAGATACCCATTGATTGTAGAATGGCTAAATAAATTATGATTCAGGAATGTAATGGAATAGTATCATATAGCAAGAAATGACTTATATGATGAATACAGAGAAGCTTGCAAAAATTTATGTGAACTGATGCAGAATTAAGTTAGCAGAACCAAAAAAAAAAACACAATATGTGCAGCAATTACAACAGTATAAATAAAAAAGGTAGATTCACACACAAAAAAATGAAAAGTACATGTAACAAAAGTATAAAGACCAAGCAGAACTCAAATGAAGGGAGATAAGAAGACACACTCCCAATCAACCCCATAATGGAGGTGGGAGGTCCACAGATGTTACATATTGCACTTTTTTGGACTTTTCCAATATATTGATTTTGTATATAAATACTGACTTTTTTTCTCTCTAAACATTACTGTTTGTTAAATGGAATGACTCTCTGGGAGGGATTTAGAGGAGGGATATTTTAGATAATTATGGTGATTTTAGAAACAGAAAATAGGGGGCAGCTGGGTAGCTCAGTGGATTGAGAGCCAGGTCTAGAGATGGGAGGTCCTAGGTTCAAATCTGGCCTCAGACACTTCCCAGCCATGTGACTCTGGGCAAGTCACTTGACCCCCATTGCCTAGCCCTTACCACTCTTCTGCCTTGGAGTCAATACATAGCATTGACTCCAAGACAGAAGGTAAGAGTTTTAAAAAACAACAGAAAATATGACTATAAATAAATGGGGTACCTGATCAAAAATGTTTTACTGATATGGGTTCCTAATGAAAAAAGCTTGGAGTCCAATGTTCTAGAGCAGTGGTTCCCAAACTTTTTTGGCCTACCGCCCCCTTTCCAGAAAAAATATTACTTAGCCCCCTGGAAATTAACTTTTTTAATTTTAATAGCAATTAATAGGAAAGATAAATGCACCTGTGGCCATCACTGCTTCCCCTGGATTGCTGCAGCACCCACCAGGGGGTGGTAGCACCCACTTTGGGAATCACTGTTCTAGAGGAAGGAGGACCCTAATGTGTTTTTTTTTTCATATTAAATGAAGAATACTTCTATAGTGAGAATCACTGCCTCTAATTTTCTATTTGTTAATTCCCATTTCTAAATACCAAGTTTTTCTAATGTCTGGGAGACAGGAAGGGAGGAATCTGTCTCTATACATCTTTAAATTGCGATTTTATATGAAACATCTCATTTGAAAATACAATTGTGGTATCCTAGTGCCTGAAGGGAACTGAAAAGCCCATCTAGGCCACTTTCTTATCACTAGCATAGGCCAAGAAAATGAGAGTTAATACTGCTTTAAAGAGTACCAGAGAAACATTCTGCCTCCTTTTTAATAAGTCACTCCACTAGTTAAAGAGTACTGACTATCATTCTTGGGGCTCAGTTGACAGCAGGTTGTTCCATAAAGGAGATGGCGAGGGCATGGATATTAAAAAAAAAAAAAGAATCACTAGTGTGGACCAGGCAACTAAGGAAAGCCCCAGAAGTTAATAGGAGATCCGTGCAGATAGGCAGTACAGGGATGTCTGAATGCTGGTAATGGAACCTAGCCATAGTGATGAGTTCAAAATCAGAATGTGTTCTTAAAAGAATGGATATGCAAGGCAGAAGCATATTACTAAAGAATGTTTTTCAAATCCAAACCTTCCATTTTAGAATCAATATTGTGTATTGGTTCTAAGGCAGAAGACTGATAAGGGCCAGGCAATGGGGGTTAATTGACTTGTCCAGGGTCACACAGCGAGGAAGTCTCTGTGGCCAGATTTGAACTCTAGGTCTGGATCTCAATCCACTGAGCCAACCTGCTGACCCCCTGAATATTTTTTAATTGGATGAGAGAACTAGGTAGAATCTTAAGCTGTCAGGGATGTTAGGGTGGGTGGGTAGGGAGCAAGAACCCAGTTATTAGGATGGGGGCACTATAAAGTAGTTGGTACCAGTAGAACAAGTCAAGAATCTACTTACTAAAACTAGGACAAGAAGTCAGGAGAGATTTTATATTAAACTAGTGACCTATTATAGGGTTTGGTTCAGTCAATAGGCATGTATTAAGGATCTATATTATTCTAAGAACTAGTCCTAGTGACTTTTCCAAGGTCATATAGGTAGGAAGGATCAGAGATAAGGTTCTGTATATAGGATGGTAAACAGCTGTTTTCCATCTCCCTGAGCCCAGAACAAGGGGTATATATAGACTCAGGCTGCAGTAGAAGGAGGTTATTAGATCACAAAGAAAGGCAAAATTCAGTTCTTACTCTCAAGCAGCTCACAATCTAAAGGAAAAATAATACAAGTAACCATGTACAAACAAGGTATATACAGGATAAACTGGGGATAATCACGGAAGGAAGGCACCAGCATTAAGGAAGCCTGAGAAGGGCTTCTTGCAGAAGTTGGGGCTTTAGATAAGAATCCAGGGAAGCCAAAAGGCAGTGACGAAGAGGCACAGTTCCTAGCATGAATTAGGGCTCTTTACAGCCCTCCTTTTTAGGCACAGAGAGAGGTCCTAGGGTGAAATTGCCTTAGTTTTAGAGGGATTCAAGGGCAGCAAGAAGGCTAAGTAGAACATGGCCCTCATAGCCACCAACTTATTTTATCCCTCTAATAACCCCCTTCTGCTGCAGCCTGAGTCTATATCCCCTTGTTCTGGGCTCAGGGAAGATGGAAAACAGTTGTTTGCCAACCTCTATACAGAACCTTATCTCTGATCCTTCCTACCTATATACCCTGGAAAAGTCACTTTATCTCAGCGGGTCTCAATTAATTCACTTTTAAAAGCAAAGGGGTTGATCTCTAAAGTTCTTGTCAGCTCCACATTCTATGATCCTGTGAGCTCAGCTGCCTTTAGAGACTCCAAATCTAACAGCAGCCAAAGGTTTTTCTGAAATGCCAACATGGGAAAAGGAAGAATGTTAAGAAGCTAAAGGACCTGATCAATGAACCTGGTCTGGGGATACTTTCTGAAGAAGGAAGATTTGAGAGAAGGATGTCATGGGGTAGGGCTTGGGGGAAGGAAATTTGCCTTTGAAAGAAATTAGACATTTTAGCACCCATAGCAGAAAGCAAAAGACATAGGAGATTTCTCTTCTGGTGTCAAGTGTTGTGTCTAGACAGACACTTAAAGGAGAAAAACCCTGCTGCCCTCATTCCATTCAGAATTTTCACATGCAGCTCACCTTGCTGATTTCGTACCTCTTCTCTAAGTTCTTCCTACCCACCTAGATGCCATTTGATTGACATTCTCTTCTCCTACCTCTCCTCCATTAAGGATGGTCTGTTTGAATTCTGGCCACCAAAAGCCACTCATCACTTCCATTTGCTATTTTAGCTTCCTAGATTGATTGGTTTTTCCTAATTATAATCCTTCACATTTGGGAGGGGAGAAGGATTAGGGAGGTCTCTCCAACACTAAAACTCCTTCCTATCTATGATTTTGTGAAATCAAAGGCAACTTTGTAAGGAAGGAAAGGAAGGAATGGTTATTCTCCATTTACAGAAAAAGAAACTAAAAGTGAGAAAAGTTAATTGATATGTCCAAGGTCACAAAGGAATCAGGAATGACACTAGGCCTAGAACCCAAGTCTCTAGCCTTCTAACCAGTGGGAAGAGCATTGAACTTGCCACTAGGAGAGAGACTTTATCCAAAGTGCTAGTTATACAACTATGACCAAGTCATCCCTCTCCATTGTAATTTCCTCATCTGTATAATGGGGATAATAATGCCTATTAATAATAATGCCTTAAAAATAAAAATAAAATAAAATAATAATAATGCCTATCTTGATCACAGCAATCAAAAGAGATAATGTATAAAAAGCACTTTGCATGCTTTAAAAAGATATACAAAAATAAGTTAATATTATTTCTTCCCTTAAAGAATTGTTGTCTGAAAAATACTTTGTAAACCTTAAGGCATAAATATAGAGACCATCTAGGCCACCCCACCCCTATTTTACAAATAATAAAACTGAAGTAGAAAGGCAGGTAGAAAGAAAGACATATAGGAAGGAAGGAGAGAGGAGGAGGAGGAGAAAGAGAAAAGCAGGAAAGGCAGGAAGGAATGAAGGAAAGAAGGAAGAGGAGGGAAGAAGAAAGGAAGAGGATAGAGGGAGAGAAAAAGGAAGAGCCTACCACAATATATGTATAAATATGTATATGCATCTACACATGCACTCATATATAGCATGTGTGTATATATACCTGTGTGTATTGTGTGTATATGTGTATGTGTGTATGTGTATATACATATATACATATATATATATATAATACATATAGACATAAAGAGTTTTTTTTTAATTAAAGCACATAGCTCCCTTTTTAAAAAACTGGGCAAGAAGGATGGTAAGGAAGAAGAAGTGGATAGGATCTTCTAATTTTAATTTCACTGTATCTTCGATATTCAGTAAACAGTTTTGGGCACACTGAGAAAAAAACAGTACCAGAAAGAGTCCAAAAGAGCAGGGCTGTCACTACCTGGATAACAATTAAGGTGCCACTTTGCAGCTGGTTTTCCTTAAGCTGTTCATTTCTTCATTTATCCCTCCCTAGCTGTCCTCCCTCCACCAGCCACATGCCTGCAGAACTTCTATCCTTCTTTCCTCCCTGCCTCCTTCTGGCCTCTGGATTATATTTGCATCAGCCCAGATAGGTGTTCCCCAATGCTTCGCCTCTCTAGGACTGGCTCTCATTAAGGCTGCCATGTCTGTGATGATTGCAGGGCACTTGTCTTCTACTGAAAGGTCTCTGAGCTTATCCCAAGTTGGGTCCCAGCAGCCAGAGTGACAGGGAGCTGCTGCTACCCCCTCCTTCACACAGGGAAAGGTCCCTGAAGCAAACATCGGAAGAGCTGACTCTCCCTCAGCCCTCATGCCTTTCTTGGGTGTCCCTCACCAATTGAACTGATTCCCATGTTCGACCAATGCAAAGAGGCTTTTCCTAGAGGGCTTTAAGGAGCTGAATGAAATCTTAAGGACTGTATCAGTCTAATGGCTATATACATGTTCCCTTGAGTTCATCATACTCTGGGCAGCCAGCCAGCTGGGCTGTTGTTCTTGTCTCCTCCTTTGGATCTCCCTCCTCTCCTCTATCCCTGTGCTCAGTGGGTATCTGGAAGACTCCTAACAAGCTTACCAACTTCAGGTTGTATAAGTCTAGAATTCCACGCTTCCAACAGCATCAAGAAAAACAATAATAATAACTAATAACACCTAAACATGCTTTCATTGAATTGACAAAAGATAGGCTTGCATGCTAATACTTTCATTCGATTGCAGAAATCAATTTTAACCACTTGCTCAATAATTTGCCAAAAATTATACCTAAGAGAATAATAGTAAGATGAGATGAAATAGCAATAATAATAACAATAATAACCCATAATCATGTCTCTTAAAGGTTTACAAAGTGCTCTCTCATAACAACCCTCTTGGGCACCAAGTACAGTAGTACTATTATTTTCATTTTTATGGATCAGGCTCAGAGACTTGAAGTAATATTCCTGTGAACACACAGCTAGTAAATAGTTTGGCACTGTTTTATACCATGCTATGGGACAGTGGAAATAGTCCCGGACTTGGGTTTAAGTTCTAGCTCTACTATTTACTAGCTGTGACCATAGGTCCCTGTGTTTGTGTCTATTTAAAATAATAACAGTCACTAAAATTTCTGTAACACTTTTAATGTTTATCAGGTGTTTTACAAATATTATCTCATTTTATTCTCACAATAACCATATAAGATAGGTATTATTATTATATCCATTCTAAAGATGAAGAACCTGAGGTTAAAAGTGATTGAGTGACTTACCTCAAGGTCACAATGGTAGTAAAGTATCTGAAGTGACATTTGAACTCTGGTCTTCCTGACTCTAAGTACAGTGTTCTATCCATGACACCACTCAGCTGCCTGGTGGCTTGGATGAATTGCCCATGAAGCCTCTTCTAGTTCCTAGATCTATGACTCCATGAATCTTTAAAGTTCATGAGAAATCTAAATTTCTGTTTTTTTGATTCAAGAATCATAGATTTATAATCAGAAGGAATGTTAGAAGGGGTAGAGTTCAACACAATTTCACCAAAGTGAAGTTTCTTGATCAAGGACACATAGTAGTAGTAAGTGTCAAACCTATCACTGAAATTCAGATTCTCTGGCTTGAAGGACAATCCAGTGTCCTTTTCCTGGTCTTGCCTTTTCCTACCACTTCATCACCATCATTATAGACACAGAAAAGGACAAAGGAATCCAGATCTCTTTGTATCTTTGTCATTATCGTAGTCATCATTATGAATAAAATTCACCACCTATTGGCCAACTCATTAGTAATGAGTTCTTTTGAAACTTGCCAACCTCATCCTCAAGCAGCAGATAGCATCTCTCATTGGTCTCATACCTGAAGCTCTTCTACCTAGGTTAAATATGTCCAGGTTTTCCAGCCTGGAGCTGGATCCTAAAGGTACAAGGTGAGGGACCTACAGAAGTCTAGAGATTCTGCCTCAACTTCCCAATCTCTAGGTAGAAAGAAATTCCTCACCCCTCAATTCTCCATAGCTATAAGGTGATTTGGAAAGAAATGGTGGAGTATGACAAAAAGAATTCTTATAGAAATATTTCTTTCATTTCCTATCTTCCCACTTCTCTCCCTTCTTCCTTTCCCTCTCCCCCAAGCCCCACCACTTCCTCCTTTCTTTCTCTGGGTCTCAGTTTTCTCATCTATGAAATGGTAAGGGGGTAGGCTAGAAATCCTCTAAGGTCCCTTGTGGTTCTAACTTATCTGCCTAACTGCCTGTCAACCACTGTGGTTTGGTAGAGAGTAGGGGTAGAGGTAGGGTCAAGAGGATTGGGAAAAATCTGATTTTGAAATCAGAGTACCTAGGTTCAAATATTGGCTCTACAGTTACCTGTATGGCCTTGAATAAGTTACTTTTTCCCTCTGAGGGCATTATCCATTTTTTAAAAAGAGATTGGAGTAGATGATTTTTCATATCCCTTTCAACTCTGAATCTTTATATACCAACATTTTGAGGATCCTAAATTTTTTTTTAGAAAAATTTCCTTTTCTTATTCCTGAAAAGTCACACATATGAGGAAACTGGAGTCTTGGGGTACAAGGTAAAGGAGAAGATATAGAAGGGGAAAAAGGGAAAGGAAGAAAATGAATGGGATGGAGGTGTCCTACAATGATCTTATTAATACAATGGCCTGTCCTCAGGAGTTTATACTGCTGTAGCCCTTCTGCATGAGCACTGTTCCACTCCCCATGGCTCCTCAGAATATAAAATATTATAGTTACAGATGAATAAGAAATCATCTAGTTCGGTCTTCCCATCCTATGGCTAAAGAACCTAAGGTCCGGAGAAATAAGTTGCCAATGTCAAGCAAAGTCTCAAAGCCAGATCTTGTGATCCCAAGCCCTTTCTCTTCAGTCATTACACAAGAGCTTCCTCTACTGAGCTGCTCAGCCTTGCATAGCTTTCATCCACGCCATTCATTACCTAAGGAATGATGATACCTCCATTGTGCCAGTGCCTCCACTTGGTTTAGTTGAGCATTTCTTAAAGGAAATATTCACAAATGGTCAGAATTGTGTATGGATACAACATTGCATTCCTCCTTAATACTTTGTACATAGTTGTGGTTGTCTGTCTTTTATTTTTCAAAGAGGACCAAAGATATCACAGGATGATATCTTGACTTGCATGTTAATTGGGTTTAAGTGAGGCAGAGTTGCACAGAGCTGTCAGTCTCAATCTCTCCTCCAGGGTTGCTGAAGTCCAGTAGCAAGACAAAAGTCAAGAATGGCAATGGCTCATGATGCAATGGATGACCTCAGCACCTTTAATATCTGTTCAAACTTTAAGCACTCCACAGAGCCTGCTTCCACTGCCTTTGTGGCTATCAGAATTCACTATTCTCGTCCACCCATTCCATTGGGGGAAATCTTAGCATGCTTGGGGTAGACGTTCCCTTGACTCACAGAAGGATGAATCACTCAAGAAATAAATGAATGAGCCAGGAAGAAATAGCTTATTAAGGACTGCGAATTCTGGCCTGAATGGGTGCTAGACTTATCTCTCTCTCTAGGGGACTCAAATCGTGAAATGAATTTGAATTCTTGGTTTTTTCAAAGATGGATCTGTGATTCCTATAAGGCAGAGGTGTGCTGGTAAATGTTTAACAACTGGTTCTCAGGAGAGGGGGGAAAAAGTATACTCTTGACAATTTAAAATTTAATCTGCATTATTAGCATTTTCTTCATCACTTAATTAAATCTAAACAATCAAAGCAATATATCAAGTTCTGGTTTATATGCTTTGCCCATTTCCAAGGTGCAAATGCTGAAGCTCAAAATTTAAACATTATTTTGAGAGCCTATACAAGCTGGTTCCAGTACTCCCTTGCCTATAGGAGCTCCTTTAGACTATAGATTTGAGATCCAGCTCTGCCACTTACTGGGTGGGTAACCTTGGGCAATCTATTTCATGTCTCTAAATCCAACTTCATTTTCAAAAAGAAGGCTGGACTAGGCAGCATCTAAGATCCCTTCTTTTCTAGGTCTGATGATTCTAAAATCCTCATTCTGTACAATTCTTATTCAAAGTCCTTTCTTAAACCCTGTAATGGAAGAAACACACCGCATACATAATGGCCCATTCATCCTTTCATCATGATTGTTAGGTGTTAGGGGATGTCCCAAATCATTAGAAAATGTCTCTTCCTTTGAGTTGTGTTCAAACGCTAGTCTCTTCACAATTCCAGTCCATTAGGAAGAGGGATTGAGGAAAGGGTTTAGTAGAATGAAAACAAAAAGTGGTTTGGAGGGCAACTAGGTGGCTCAGTAGGGAGATAGGCAGGCTGGAAGTCAGGAGGACCTGGCTTCAGATTTGACTTCAGATATTTCCTAGCTGTGTGACCCTGGACAAGTCACGTAACCCTCATTGTCTAACCCTTACTGCTCTTCTGCCTTGGAATTAATACTTAAAGACAAGAGTATAAATAAAAATAAAAGAAAAAAGTAGGGGCAGGAATGGGGTAGGGTTAATTTGGGAATACCTTCCTGCATGCCTCTATGTCCTGTTACCTTGGTTTCCTTACCTCTGTTCTTTCTTTCCTAGTAAAATGTTCTATTCAACCCTACCGCTGGGTGGGTTGATGTTTTCCTCATAACCAAAAGGACCTCAGAGGTTGGTAATGTTCCTCAGATATCAGAAGAGCCAGAACTGAGATGAAAGCAGCTACCAAGTGATTCTTTCCACAGGTTGAAAGGCCAGAGGACCTGGTTTCTTGTCAGTTCTAGCTCTATCACTGTCTAACTTAATTGGCAAATTGCTCATTAACCTTTGGCCTCAATTTCCTTCTCTATAAAAATGAATAGCATGAACCCCTCCTCTGCCCATCTCCCCAAACTACTGTGAAGAGGAAGATACAGGAAATTAGATGAATAATAAGAGCAGGTTGGTGTAGGGACCAGGGAATTGTCCTTGAAGTCAGGTAGACATATTAAAATCCCACCTTTGTTACATCTAGTTATTCAGTCTTGGACAAATCATTTAATCTCTTAGTGCCCTCAGGCAATGATCTAAGGTTATCCTTTATAAAGTAGTACCAATTTGCAAAGGTGGAACAAGATTTTTACCCAGAACTCTCTATACCAATGAAGTCATAGATCTGCCTTTTTAAAAACTCACATTTAATTATTTGCTTGATTTCATTATTATTTAAATTTTAACAATCTAGTAATTTAATCAATTATGACCTCTCAGGCCTGGATTCTCATTTTGGGTCCTCCTCCTCCTCCTTGCCTTCCACATTGCCATCCTAGAGACTCCTTTGACCAAGGTCCATCCCCTCCTGACTGTTGACTCTCTTTAGGGCTACCATTTTAGGAAGGATAGCAATCACATTTTCCCTTACTAATGGTTGGACTTTCCCCAGACTCCTCATTTCTCTCTTCTCCTCTTGTACTCCCCCATAAAGAGGCCCTTCCTAATCCATTCCCCTTCATATGTTAGAATGTAAGCTCCTGGAGGGCAGGGATTATCTTACTTGCTTGAATTTGTACCCTTTAGTATATTACCCAGCACATAGTAAGCACTTAAAAATGCATTACCTATTTATCTATGTATCTATCTATCGCTATTCATCTATAACTTTTTTACAAATAAAGTTTTTAATACTTATCCTCAGAGAGATCAAACAATTTTCCTATGGCCACACAGATAATTAATGTCACAGTCAGGGTTTCTATCCCTAAATTCAGTTCTTTTTCTTTCTTTTTAAAAATTTTTACTTTTTTTTTAAACCCTTACCTTTCATCTTGGAATCAATACTGTGTATTGGTTCCAAGGCAGAAGAGTGGTAAGAGCTAGGCAATGGGGTTTAAGTGACTTGCCCAGGGTCACACAGCTGGGAAGTGTCTGAGGCCAGATTTGAACCTAGGACCTCCTGTCTCAGGGGGCCTGACTCTCATTCCACTGAACCACCTTGCTGCCCTATCAGTTCTTTTTTCATTGATCTGTGATACCAGAACATATAGAACTTATTGCTCTATTATTCATTTCTTTCTCATCATACTGCCTATTTTTATGGAAGATGTTTTTTTTGAAAAGAGTCAGGAGAAGAAGAAATTATGAAGGTGACTTAGAGGCCTTTGGTTTTGTTAAGAACCTATGAGATTAAATTTGGTGAAGAGAAAGAGGAGAGGGAATTGACAACTGAAGGGGAAGAAGGTGAAGATGAAAAAGAATTAGGGTTGAAATAAGCTGAAAGGGTTAGGCTCAAGAACAAGAGGAGATAGAAGAACTCAAGAATGACAAGGATCTAAGGGATAAGAAAAGAAAGAGGAATAAAAAAAGAAGAGAAGGAAGAGGATGAAGTAAAGGACTAAAAGAGGAGAAAGAGGCGGAAGGGAGGAGGAAGAACAGAAAAAAGAAGAGGAAAATGAGTGGAAATATAAGGAGAGAGCACACACTATAGTAGAAAAAGCCCTGCCTAGGGTCAAAGGACCTAAGTTCAAATCCTACCTACTACTTACTATGCTTATTAACTGTATAATCTTAGACAAGTCACTTAGCCTCCTTAATCCTCAGTTTCTTTATCTGTAAAATGAGGAGACTGGACTATCAATTTTTTAAAGTCCCAACTCTAGATCTATGATCCCATGGCTCAAGGAGAAGGTAGTTATTCAAGTGAGCAAAACTGGTAAGAGAATACCAAGAGAGAAAGGAATTTGGGTGTGACTATCAAGGTAAAAAATGAATGACAGTTCCAGAGTTAATGCCTAGCTGCACCCTCCCCTATTCAAGTTAGAGAGGCAAAATTCAAAGCTAGTTTCTCTGACTCCAGGATCTGCTCTGGCTGCCACTGAAAGGCAACCCTGGTCATCATGGTACTGTAATTCTTCTAGACAAAAGTTACATCATTCATAGTCATACATGGATCTATAGATCCCAGGTAAAGGAAAAATGCAAGAAGTTTGGCCTTCTGCCTCTGTCCTCCCTCCTTCCCTCTCCTTCCTTCCTTCATCCCTCCCTCTTTCTCTCTGTCTCTCTTTCTTCTCTCTGTCTCTCTTTCTGTCTCTCCTTTCTCTTTCTCTCTCCTTCCCTCTCTCCCCCTTCTCTCCCTACATTC
>NC_058132.1:206734208-206754895 GCF_016433145.1 Gracilinanus agilis | reverse complement strand
TCTCTCTCTCTCTCTCTCTCTCTCTCTCTCTCTCTCTCTCTCTCTCTCTCTCTCTCTCTCTCTCTCTGACTCTGGTTCTCTTCTCTCCCAGCTATGGCAAAGGGAGATGGAGCACCTCTGAGTCTCAGCCTGGGCCAGGACCACAGGGCAGGGTTTCCTTTCAGACTTGGCCAGCCCATTAAAAAAGTTATGATGGAGGAGTTAAATGCCTTTGCCCTGTTCTTCCCTAGCTCATTCCAGTTGCAGCTGCTGGAGTTAACACTGTTGCCCTTAAAATGAAATAACTCTCTCTTGTTTACCTGTGTCTCTATTGCTGCTGTTAATATTTAATGTCTCTGGAGTAAGGCCTGCTTCCCCACATAACAAGCCCTGGTGCAGTATTAATCAGAGGCCCCGGCTGGGTGCTTTGCAGCTTCCCTGGGCTCAGCTGGGGCTGCCCCAGGCTATGAAGAGAGTCAGGCTGGGAGGCTTCCCCACCTCCAATAAAGCGGGGCTGGAGAGACCCTCCAGGCTGGCTTCAGAGGCTGGCCTCCTCCAGGAGCAGCTGGGGAACCTGTGTTTGCCAAAAACTCACTTCCTGGTTTATTTATTTATCTCCTTACTTGTCTATGGGCCTTAGGCAAGGAAGCCTCAGGCTCACAAATACATTTAAAATAATACAAATGATTAACATTTAAAATGGAAAACAGTAACCATTCAGTCAGCAAAGAGGCAAACTCTGGTGAGCTGAGGAGGAAGACAAGAGCAGTGGAGATCAGATCCAGGAAGGATGGGAAGAGGACAAAACCCCAGCAGAGTGAATGGACTTGGTCTGGGAATCAGTACTGGAAAGGACCTTAGGGACAGTCTTGTCCAACTCCCTCATTAAGCAGGTGACCAGACTAAGGACCATCAAGTTATTTCTTAAGTGATAACATATGTATAACCCAGTGGTATGTGTTTGAAATTCAGGGAGGTGCCATTTAAAAGTATATTACAAACTTCCTGTGGACACATGGGGACTTTGAGACTACATTCTCCGTGATCCAATGGGTTTCCGGTTTTTGGACGAGGGGATGTCAGAGACATATAGGGCACCTTAAATTCGGAGGGCGGCCTGGAGAAGGCCTCTTGGTTACTTGAGGGGGTTCCTGGGGGACAGAAAGGAGTAGGGAAGGTATGGAAGAAAATGGTGGAGGCGCCACAGATTTCTTACAGGCGCGTGGTTGATTTATCTCTATCAGCATGGCAATTAAAATATTAATTTCTCTTATATCAGTCTTTATTATTTTTAATCATAACATTAAAATTGTTTGTCAGCTCTGGGAGTGGGGAGGGAAGATGAAAGAGAGAGAACATGAATCATGGAACCATGGAAAAATATTTTAAAAATGTTTTTAATTTAAAATTTTAAAGAAATTTAAATAAAGATTTAAAAATATTTTAAAATCTTTAAAAAGAAAATAAACTAATCTTCCGCCTTAAAATCAGTACTCTGTATTGGAGCAGCAAAGTCTAGACAGAGGGGTTTAAGTGACTTGTCTAGGGTCATACAACTAGGAAGATTCTGATGTCTGATTTGAACCCAGGACCTCTCATTAGGCCTGGTTCTTAATACACTGAGCCAACTAGATGCCCCCTAAGGACCATGAAGTTTAAATGATATATGTGCCCAAGACAACAGGTGGTACAGTGGTTAGAGCATTGGCCCTGGAGCAGTGAAAGATCTGGGGTCAAAACCCACCTGAGATACTTGCTAATGGTGTGGCCCTGGGTTAAGTCACTTAACCTGAATTTAACTCAGTTTCTTCAACTGTAAAGTGGGGATATTAATAGCACCAACTTCCCAAGGAGACTTAACTGAGATAATACTATTTGTAAAATGCTTCCTTAGAAGAGTACCCAATGTGGAACTTCCAGGCTAAGATGGCTGCAGAATAGAAGGAAGGGTCTTCCTCTCCTCACCACCTATTAATATAAAGTACCTCAAAAGGACAAAAAACAAAACCAGATGAGTAAAAGGGCTCTTCTATAGGGCTCAGTCTTGAAGGTAGGCAGGGTTTGGGAATTTCCATGCTATAAGGGGGTAAAATTACTCCTACAAAAACATTACCCCTCCCCCACTCCACCTATGGCTCCAGAGTCAGAGGCAATCGCAAGGTTCTGGGGTGGGGGGGCTGGCTGATGGCACCACAGACTTACCCCAGAAAGCAGGAAGACCTGGGACCCCAGGATGCTGAAGAACGTGGAGACTAGGGGCAGAGAGGGGCTGTACACAGCAGACACAGCAGAAACTGAAAAATAGCCTTAGGGCAAAAACAGCTCTCTAGATCTATACAAAGACCTGCCTATCCTCCTCACTTAGACTTCTGACTGGGAAGGGAAGAAAAATCTAACATAACAATGGCCTCCAACACCCAAGAACTACAATCTACAACTACCAAAAAAATAAGAAATAAACCTTGGTCCTGGATAATTTCTATGGAGGAAAACTCCAGACTACAGAAAAGATAGCAGAGGAAGACAAACAAGCAAACACATCCAAACTTTCCCAAAAAATAGAAATTGGTCACAAGCTCTTGAGGAATTAAGATTTGATATTATGAACCAAGTGAGAAAGATAGAAGAAAAGTGGCAAGAAAAGTGGGAAATAGTTAAAAAAAGAAAATAACAGTTTAAAAACAGAATCTCCTATTTGGAAAAAGAAGCCCAGAAATCAAATTAAATGATAAGCAAATTGGAGACCAGAATTGACCTGCTGGAAGTCATGAAAAACAGAATAGACCAAACTGAAAAGGAAAATCAAAAGATCATAGCTGAAAACGAGTCTTTAAAAACTAGAATTGAGAAAGTACAAGCTAATGATCTCACAAGAGAGCAATAATTAATAAAACAAAGTCAAAAGAATGACAAATTAGAAGGAAACAAGAAATATCCCATTGAGAAAACTGACTGACTTGGAAAACAGGTCCAGGAGAGACAATCTGAGAATCATAGGCATACCTGAAAACCTGAAAATAAACAGAAATCTTGACATCGTACTACAAGAAATTATCCAAAAAAAAACTGCCCTGATATTCTTGAACAAGAGGGCAAAATAGACATTAAAAGAGTCCATAGATCACCCTCTACATTAAATCCTCAAAAGACAAACCCTAGGAATGTCATTTCCATATTCAAGAGCTTCCAAGCCAAGAAGAATATATTGCAAGAAGCCAGAAAGAGACAATTCAGATATCAAGGAGCACTGATCAGGATTATACAGGATCTGGCAGCCTCCATGCTAAAGGACCACAAAGCTTGGAATATGATATTCAGAAAGGTAAGAGGATTGGGTCTACAACCAAGGATCACCTACCCATCAAAACTGACTATATACTTCCAGGGGAAAGTATGGGCATATGACAAAATAGAAGATTTTCAAGTATTTGTAAAGAAAATACAAGAACTAAATGGAAAATTTGATGTCAAAATGCAAAATTCAAGAAAAATATGAAAAAAGTAAACAAGAAAGAGAGGAGTAAAAAAATTTAAGGGCTTCAGTAAGGTCAAATTGTTTATACTACTATATGGAAAATGATATTTGTAACTCTCAAAACTGTATTAACTATCATAGTAGCTAGAAGAATTATTCATAGGGAGTGGTTGGTTTAAGATATGTAAAAAAAGAAAGGGGGAATGGAAGATGGCACCAAGAAAAACTTGAAAGAATAAGAAAAATAGGATAAATTATACTATATAAAGAGGTGCATAGGAGGGGGAGGAGAATATTATTATAAGAAGGAGAGAAAGAGAGTACTAATAGGTAATACTAAAATCTTATTCTCAGTGGAATCTGCTCTGAGAGGAAAGAGCATCTAGATCCATTGGGGTATCAAATTCTATCTTTCACTACAGGGAAGTTGAGAGGGAAAAACCAAGGTGGGGAGTGGGACAGGGAGTACCAAAAGAGAGGGAAAGAAGGGGGGTGGATTTAAGAGACCCTAAAGAAAAATAAGAGAGGAATAAGAAGGGGGAGGGTAGAAAGGAGAAATAGTGAAAGAAGAAAGAGCAGGATGATAGGGAATACACAGATGGTAATCATAACTCTGAATGTGAATGGGATGAACTCACCCATAAAATGGAAGCAAATAGCAGAGTAGATGAGAAACCAAAATCCTACCATATGTTGTCTACAAGAAACACAATGAGGCTGGTAGACACACACACAGGGTAAAGGTAAAAGGCTGGAGCAAAATCTATTGGGCATCAACTGAAAACAAGAAGGCAGGAGACGCAATCATGGCATCTGATGAAGCCAAAGTAAAAATAGATCTGATAAAAATAGATAGGGAAGGTAATTATATTCTGATAAAAGACAGTATAGACAATGAGGAAATATCAGTACTCAATATGTGTGCACCAAATAGTATAGCATTCAAATTTTTAAAGGAGAAACTATTGGAGCTTAAGGAGGAAATATATACTAAAATTATACTAATGGGAGACCTGAACCTTCCTCTACCAGATCTACATAAATCAAAACAAAAAAAATAAGAAAGAGGTAAGAGATGTGAATGAAATCTTTGAAAAATAGAGTTAATAGATATATGGAGAAACATAAATAGGGACAAAAAGGAATACACATTTTCAGCAGCACAAAGATTGACAATGTACTAGGGCACAAAAGCATGGCAAACAAATGCAAAAAAAAAGCAGAAATAATAAATGCAACCTTTTCCAGATCATAATGCAATAAAAATAATAATTAGTAAGGGTACATGGAGAGGCAAATCAAAAATTAATTGTAAATTAAATGATATGATTCCCCAAAACTGGTTTGTTAAAGAACAAATCATAGAAACAATTAATAATTTCAATGAAGAGAATGATAAGGAGGAAACATCAAAACGTATGGAATGCAGCCAAAGCAATACTCAGGGGGAAATGTATATCCTTGAGTGCATATATAAACAAATGAGGGAGAGAAGAGGTTAATGAATCAGGCATTCAAATTAAAAAAAAAACTAGAAAGAGAACAAATTAAAAATCCCCAGATAAAAACTAATTGGAAATCCTAAAAATTAAAGGAAAAATTAATAAAATTAAAAAGTGAAAGAACTATTGAATTAATAAATAAGACTAGAAGCTGGTACTTTGGAAAAACAAATAAACTAGATAAAGTACTGGTTAATCTAATAAAAAAGGAAAGAAGAAAACCAAATTAACAGTATCAAAGATGAAAAGGGTGACCTCACCTTTAATGAAAAGAAAATTAAGGTAATTATTAAGAACTATTTTGCCCAATTAAATGGCAATAAATATGAAAATCTAGGTGATATGGATGGTTATTTACAAAAAATATAAATTGCCTATATTAACAGAAGAAGAAATAGAATACTTAAATAATCTCATATCAAAAAAAAATTGAACAAGTCATCAAAGAACTCCCTAAGAAAAAATCCCCAGGGCCAGATGGATTCACAAGTGAATTTGATTAAACATTTAAAGAACAAATAACCCCAATGCTATACAAACTATTTGACAAAATAAGCAAAGAAGGAGTTCTACCAAATTCCTTTTATGAAACAAATATGATACTGATTCCAAAGCTAGGCAGATCAAAAACAGAGAAAGAAAACTACAGACCAATATCCTTAATGAACATAGTGGCAAAAATCTTAAATAGAATACTAGCAAAAATGACTCCAGCAAGTGATCATGAGGATTATTCACAATGATCAGGTAGAATTTATACCAGGAATGCAAGGATGGTTCAACATAAAGAAAGCCATTCACATAATTGACCATATAAACAAGCAAACCAATAGAAATCACATATTTCAATAGATGCAGAAAAAGCCTTTGACAAAATACAACACTCATTCCTATTGAAAACACTGAAAAGTATAGGAATAGAAGGGCTTTTCCTAAAAATAACAAACAGTATATATTTAAAACCATCAGCAAGCATCATATGCAATGGTGATAAATTAGAAGCCTTCTCAATAAGATCAGGCATGAAAGAAGGATGCCTATTATCAACTCTATTATTTAACATTGTACTAGAAACACTAGCAGTAGCAATCAGAGAAGAAAAAGAAATTGAAGGTATTAAAATAGGCAACGAGGAGACTAAACTATCACTCTTTACAGATGATATGGTGGTTTGCTTAAAGAATCCTAAAGAATCAACTAAAAACCAGTGGAAATAATAAACAACTTTAGCAAAGTTGCAGGATACAAAATAAACCCACATAAATCATCAACATTTCTATATAGTTCCAACACATCTCAGCAGCAAGAGTTAGAAAGAGAAATTCCATTTAAAATCACCCTAGATAATATAAAATATTTAGGAATCTATTTGCCAAGACAAACACAGGAACTATATGAACACAACTACAAAACCCTTTCCACACAATTAAAACTAGTTCTAAACAATTGGAAAATCATTAATTGCTCATTGGTAGGATGAGCTAAAATAATAAAAATTATAATCCTACCCAAATTAATTTACTTATTCAGTGCATACCTATCAAAATACCGAGAAACTTTTTTACTAAATAGAAAAAATATATAACAAAGTTCATTTGGAAGAACAAAATATCAAGAATTTCAATGGAAATAATGAAAAAAAGGATGGGAGCCTAGCAGTATCAGATCTTAAACTGTACTATTAAGTATTGGTCATCAAAACAATATGGTACTGGCTAAGACAAAGAAGGGAGGATCAATAGAATAGACTTGGGGTAAATGACCTTAGCAAGATAGTGTATGACAAACCCAAAGATCCCAGCTTTTGGGACAAAACACCACTATTTAACAAAAACTTCTAGGAAAATTGGAAAATAGTATGGGCGAGATTAGGTTTATATCAACATCTTACACCCTACAACAAGATAAATTCAGAATGGGTGAATGACTTAAATATAAAGAAGGAAACTATAAGTAAAGTAGGTGAACATAGAATAGTTTACCTGTCAGATCTATGGGAAAGGAAAGAATTTAAGAGCAAGCAAGAGACAGCGAATATCACAAAGTATAAATTAAATAATTTTGAGTACATGAAATTAAAAAGGTTTTGTACAAACAAAACCAATACAACTAAAATTAGGAGGCAAGCAACAAATTGGGAAAAAATCTTTATAACAAAAACTTCTGACAAAGGTCTAATTACTCAGATTTGTAAGGAGCTAAATCAATTGTACAAAAAAATCAAGCCATTCCCCAGCTGACAAATGGGCAAGGGACATAAATAGGCAATTTTCAGATAAAGAAATCAAAACTATCAATAAGCACATGAAAAAAGTGTTTTAAATCTCTTGTAATCAGAGAAATGCAAATCAAAACAACTCTGAGGTACCACCTCACACCTAGAAAATTAGCTAACATGACAACAAAGGAAAGTAATAAATGTTCGAGGGGTTGTGGCAAAATTGGGACATAAATGCACTGCTGGTGGAATTGTGAATTGATCCAACCATTCTGGAAGGCAATTTGAAACTGTGCCCAAAGGGTGTTAAAAAACTGTCTGCCCTTTGATCTAGCCATACCACTGCTGGGTTTATACCCCAAAGAGATCATAAGGAAAAAGACTTGTACAAAAATATTTATAGCTGCGCTCTTTGTGGTGGTAAAATATTGGAAAATGAGGGGATGCCCTTCAATTGGGGAATGGCTGAATAAATTGTGGTATCTGTTGGTGATGGACTACTATGGTGCTAAAAGGAATAATGAACTGGAGGAATTCCATGTGAACTGGAATGACCTCCAGGAATTGATGCAGAGCAAAAGGAGCATAACCAGGAGAACATTATACACAGTGAAGAATATACTGTGGCATAATCGAATGTAATGGACTTCTGTACTAGCAGCAATACAATGAGCCAGGACAATTCTGAGGGACTTATGAAAAAGAACACTATCCACATCCAGAGAAAGAACCGTGGGAGCAGAAATGCAGAAGAAAACAACTGCTTGATAACATGGTTCGATGGGGATATGATTGGGGATGTAAACTCTAGATGATCACCCTAATGCAAATATGAATAATACGGAAATAGTTCTTGATCAATGACACATGTAAAACCCAGTGGAATTGCTTTTTGGCTATGGGAGGGGATTGGGAGGAGGAGAGGGAAAGATCATGATTCATGCAACCATGGAAAAATATTCTAAATTAATTAATTAAATAAATAAACTAAAAAAAGAAGAGTGCCTAATGCACAATTAGTGTTTACTGTGGTTCAATTTTCTGTTGGGTATAACTCTTTGTGACCCCATTTTAGGTTTTCTTGGCAAAGAAACTTTGGAGTGGTTTATCATTTCCTTCTCCAGCTTATTTTGCAGATGAGTAAATAGAGTTAAATGACTTGCCCAGGGTCATACAGTTAGTAAGTGTTTGAAGCAGGATTTGGACACCTGAAGATGGATCATTCTCTATCTATTGCACTTCCTAGCTACATACAGTTGGTGCTTCATAAATGCTTATTTTTTTCCAAAATGGTACTCTGACTCAGATGCTTAGAAACATTTTTAACCTGAGCAAGTAACTTTTAGAGCCTCAGTTTCCTCATCTAGAATATGAAATAATATATGGATTACCTACCTGATTACACTATTGAAAGGGTCAAACAGAGTAATGTATGCAAAGTGCTTTGAAAGTCTTAATCATACTGTGTAAATATTAACTATTATTGTAGGGATTGAACCCATGCTTTCATAGCCATAGAAAATTAATTCACAGATGATGAAGCTCCCTCTACCAATGAAGGTCAGCATCTTCATGGCAACTAATAGTCTTAGAAAGTTGCTTAGAGAAGAGGATCAAACTCAAATTGAAATGAGGCTACTAAGTTATAGCTAAGTCCTACAAGCTGCAGAGTAAGTTTTTAAATGAAAGATTATTTATATTTTATTGCCTTTTCATTTATTTTACTAGCAATTTCCTAATCATGTCTTAATCTGATCAGTAGTGTTTGTAGACCACATTTGCACATTCTCTTCTTCCTCCTCTTTTTCCTCCTCCTCTTTTTTCTCTTCCTCCGTCTTCTTTCTTTTATCTACCACTAAGTCCTTTCATGTTCCCTGTGCTCTAGCCAAACTGGGACCACTTGGAGTTCCCTAAAAATGCCCAGTTCTTATCTTACTCCATGTCTTAGCTCAGGCTGCTTCATTTCTCTAGAATGCTGCCCCCCACCTGAAGTTCTGCCTCAATTGCTATGTCCTTCTCTGATTGTCCTGCCCCATGCCAGAATGATCTTGCCTTCATTCAAACTTGCAGAGCTTGATTTGCCTTTCACTTGGTGGGGTGTGCTCACTTTGGCACGTTCTAGCTTACAATAGAGTTATTTGTGTATCGGATGCCAGATGTCCCCAACATGCAAGCTTTTGTAGGCACTATACCAAATCATATTTTTCTCCTGGTGCCCCATGTTGCTTTACACAGTGCATTGTACTTTGGAGTTGTTCACTATGCTGTATGATTGAATGAATGACTGAATGATTGAATGATTCATGAGATGTGGCTTGGAGTTGAGGGGAGGGAGGGCTTCCCTTTAACTCTTCCACACAGTCACGGGATGAGAAGGATCCTCTATGACAAGACAGCGAATACAAAAAAGAAAAAAAACTTTTGCCCATGTAGAATCCTTGGGGAAAATAAGGATCTTAAAGTATTTTGCCTATGTATTTGGGACTGAGTAATCATTCAACTATTTTTTTAATTTTCTCTATTTTATTCCAGTATCTACTAACTTTTTAAGTGAAAAAACTGTGGAATATGGAGTGGGGAGGATATTGTTGGAAAAAGTAATGCCAGAGTCTATAGCTAGACACAGGTGTCATAACTCCCAACTCAAGACATTGAGACCCAGATAATTTTGCCATATGCTAAGGATGGGATCCTCAAAGGAGAACATGGATCAGATAATACAGGGACTAAGAGAATTCCTCCTACATCTTATTTAACATAATCTGGAACTGGGAAACAATAATGAATGAACTGATGGATAGATGAATTAATTAATCAATTACTGATTCCAGAGAAGAGGTTTCTTCCTAGAGATAAGACAAAAACCCTGAAAAAGAACCATCCCTTGAGTTGAGAGCCAGGAGATGTGGTTTCTGTCACAAACTATCTTTGTGACCTTGGATAGGTCACATAACCTTTCCATGCCAAATGGAGATCCTCAAGTCACAGAATGTTAGAGATCATCTAGTCCCACTCCATTATTTTACTGAAAATATTTAACCAAACTACCTTGCAGGGGTTTGTCAGAATAAAATGAGTCACTTTCAGATTCTGGATACAGTTTGTTGACATTCAGTTGTTTCCTGGTCCCCGGGGCAGCTTTAACTCTTACCCTTACCGTTTGTTGACAGCTTCAGTTCCTATTGTCTGCAGACAGCCTAGAGCCCTGGAAGACCTTTCTTGGTTCAAAAATTAGCAGATGTTAAAAGTATATTAACCCTTCTGTAGGGCTTCCTTCTTGATATAATTTGAGAATCTGATGGAGCACTGAAGAAAAGAGAGCTTTGGAGGCAATGGAGAAGTAGGCAATCTTTCAAAGGATTCTATGTCAGGGACAAATATTTCTAGAAGTCTGCCTGTCTTGGGCAAGCTGTCCTCAAGGAACTTACAATCCAATACAAAAAGTAAGGTACAATTATAATGCTCCCAAGAACAACAAAATGCACATTGAGAAAGAAAGCATCATACCAGAGATTACTCAAAGGTGAGTTTCATGCAATAGAAAGCATTTGAATTAGACATGTAGGAAGACAGGTAGGAAAGGTAGAAGTATATCTCAGGCCATTTTTTTTCTCTTCACCTATTTTAAGGTATTATTGTAATTTTTTAAATTAAAACCCTTTCTTTCAGTCTTAGAATCAGTGCTAAGTATTTGGTTCCAAGACAGAAGAAGAGTGGTAAGGGTTAGGCAATGGGGGTTAAGTGACTTGTCCAGGGTCACACAGCTAGGATGTCTGAGGCCTGATTTGAACCCAGGACCACCTTTCTGTAGCCCTGACTCTGAATCCACTGAGCCACCAAGTTGCCTCCTATTCTAAGGTATTATTAAAGGCAATCATCATATATTCCAAAGTGAAGAAGTGAGCAGAATCTGAAATTCCCTTGAGAATCAGAGACTCACTACAGACTGGAAGGAGGGGCAGTAGAACAGTAAAAAGTCCTTGAATTTGTAGCGAGAGGATTTGAAGTTGGATTCCAAGCTCTGTTATTTATGTAGCAAATCCAGCATGTGGAAGAAGAGAAAAAGCACTGGCCCCAGGAACAAAGGAACTGTGTTCGATATCCCATCTTTGTTTTTCCTTCCTCTATAATTTTGGGCATATCATCTAAGCTCCCTAGAACTTAGTTAGGGCAGCTAGGTGTCTCAAGGTGTCAAGTGCCAGTCTTGGAGACAGGAAGACTCATCTTTCTGAGTTCAAATTCTGCCTCAGACACTTACTAGCCATGTAAGTCTGGGCAAGTCATTTAACTCTGTTTGCCTCAGTTTCCTCATCTGTAAAATGAGCTGGAGAAGAAAATGAGACACTACTCCAGGATTTTTTGCCAAGAAAACCCAAATTGGGTCACAAAGAGTCATACAGCACTGAAAACGACTGAACCACAACAAAAGACCTGTTTTCCTCATCTCTAAAATGAAGAGTTTAGACTGCATTGGAGGTCTTTTCCTGCCCTAGATCCAGAGTCTCAGGAGTCTCTTATCCTCTCCAGACTTCAGTTTCTCATCTGTAAACTGACTAGATGATTTATAGAGAAATTTGCACCTCTAAATCTTTGAGTTTGTGTCCTTAGGAAGCAGCTAGTTCAAGCTGCTCATTTTTCAGATGAGAAAAGTAAGATAAAGAGAAAAGCAATGACTTGGCCAAAGTCTTGTAGTTAATGAGCAGCCTAACCACGAGTCTAACCCAAGTGTGCTGGCTCCAAGGCTAGTAGGTCTGCACAAGGCAGCAGATTCCCCCATGTGGGATTAGCCAGGCAACTCTCTCCCCAGCATTGCTGGGGTATCCTGGAAGTCAGTGCTTTGAAAGATTAAAGATGCTCTATTAGCAATGTAAGGTGTTCCCTACCCTCACCTTGAAATGACTTTTCATTCATTTCATGCACATCTTATATTACTTATCTAGGCACTTGTTTCCTACCTGCCTCAGTTCAGTGTGAGCTCCTTGAAGGCAATGACTATTTAATCTTTGTCTTTGTGTGAATAACTATCATCGTAATAACTAGACTTAGAGGCACTTGCTCTATGCCAGGCACCATCCTTAAACCCTTTACAAATATTGACCCTCACAACAACCCTGAGAGGGAGATGATGGTGTTATCTCCAGTTTACATTTGGGGAAACTGAGGCAAACAGAGGCTAACTGACTTGCCCAGAATCAAACAGCTAGTAAGCTAGTCTGAGGCTAATTTTGAACTCAGGTCTTCCCATCAGGGCCAGCATTCTATTCCCTGAAATTCTTAGCTGCCTTTGTATCCTCAGATTCTCTCACAAGTGCCTGGCTCATAGCAAGTACAAAACAAGTGATTGTTGAATGGAATTTGAATTAAGGTATCATAAAAGGTAAACATCATACACCAATGAGAAGTTTGTATAAATGACAGTGTCTCCCTAAAAAGACTATGGTAAAGCAGACAAAACACTGATACCAGAATTAGAGAAGACATGAGTTCAAATCCTGCCTCCCACATTCATTAGCTATGAGACCCTGGGCAAGTCAGTTGATATCCATTTGTCTGCCTCCATGTTTTCATCTGTAAAATGGAGATAATAATAGCACCTACTTCTCAGGGCTATTTTCAGAATCAACTGCTTATTTGTAAATCACTTTTCAAATTTGAAATATGTAAAGATTTAAAAGATTTAATAATAATAATAATGAAGAGTAAATAAGATAATATTTATAAAATAGAAAAATATATAAATGCTAGCTATTATTATTACTATTAGTTATTTAAGATAATCTTTTCAATGAAGATTTTAATATACACAGATGATCTTCTTTATTTTCAAAACCTTAGAGGGCAGGGCAGCTACATGGCTCAGTGGATCGAGAACCAGATCTAAAAATGGGAGATCCTAAGTTCAGATGTGACCTCAGACACTTTCTATCTGTGACCCTGGGCAAATCACCTCATCCCGATTGTCTAAACCTTACCACTCTTAGAACTGATTAGGGTCTGTTCTAAAACAGAAGGTAAGGATTTCTTTCTTTCTTTCTTTTTTTTAAAAAAACAAAAACAAAAATAAAACAAAAAACTCCTTAAAGGACATGGGAGATGGCAAGGACCAAGGAGGCACAGTTCCGTTTTCATAAAAGGTGGTTCCTGGCTGGGAATCGTAGTCTTAGTGTATGGGCAGGACCTGAGATGATCCTGAGAATTCCCAAATGTATGGGCTACAAGAGTGGGTGTAAGCCTGGCAGCAGACAGTCTCCCAGTCTCCCTGCCCAGCAATGCTTCGGCAATACTGAGTTACTGGCAAGGAGCTGGGTAACTTGTGGTAGCACTCCCAACAGAACACAAATAAGCCGCCCACAGCATTTGCCACAGCTGGGTGGCAAATATAGCCTTGGTGGAGCGTAGCCATGACTGAAAGTGAGGGAGGCGAGGAGGACAGAGACAGAGGAGGGGTGTCTGTGGGTGACATTTGTTGCTCTCATGAGATCAGGGCCCAGGGGTCAGAGAGCTAAGGAAGGGATTCTGCTGGCACTGCCCCACAGAGGAGAGGGTCACCGAAGGCTGCTCATGTCTGAATCTGTTTTTCAGCTCAACACTAGCTAAAGACAATTAACCTTTGAAGGGACAGCCAGATTCCTGGAATAGGCAGCTACCTCAATCCTCTGAAGCCATTCCATCTTCTCCTGGGTCATCGTCCTGGATGCAGATCTGTCCCACCCTCTACACGTTCAAAAGGGGAAGGACCTGCACCAGCCAATTTGCCAGCTGCCGGGGCTAGACCCTCTCACCTTAGACCCTGTCCTTCCCCTGCCTGGCTCTTGGACAAGGAGATATTTTTGTTCTCCCCTACAGATGCCAATTATTCATTAGTGGTTTCTGTTGAGCTGAGCCAAAGACAGAGAAGATTTGGGAACAGGGGTGGGAGGAGAGAATGATCAAAAGGAATTCTGTTGTTGTTCAGTTATATTAATCATGTCCAATTCTTTGTGACCCCATTTCAGGCTTTCTTGGCAAAGATACCAGAGGGGTTTGCCATTCCTAATCCGGCTCATTTTTATAGATGAGGAAACTGAGGCAAACAGGCTTTAGTGACTTGCCTGGGTCATATAGCTAGAAAGTGTCTGAAGGCAATTTGAACTCTGACTCCAGGCCCAGTGCTCTGCACTGTGCCACTGAGGTGCCCAAGACTTCTGGGCCCACTCTTTAGAAAGGATGCAGTGTGGGGTAGCAAAAATGACAATGAATTTTGAATAAGAAAGCCTGAGTTCAAGTTTTCCTTTACCACCATTAGCTATATGACCTTGGTCAAGTCACATAATCATTCCAAGTCTTGGTTTCCTTATTTGCGAAATGAAAGGCAATGTGAGATAATACAAAGAGAGACTTAGAGTTGGAAGATGTGGATTCAGATCATAGTGGTGATAACTTACTCTCAGTGGGACGTTAGTCTCCTCCCCTCTCTAGTTCTCAATTTCTTCTACTGTAAAATGAGGACTGGATTAGGGGGTATCCAAAGGCCCTTTTAACTCTTAAATGTGTGATCTGATGAAGTCCTACTAATGCACAATATATTGTGAAGACAAAATAAGACCATAAGATGACAGGATTCAAGTTGGAAGGGGCCTGAGAAGCTATCTAGCCCAACCTCCTCATTTTGCAGATGAAGAAATTGAGACAAAGAAGTTAAGTGATTTGCCCAAGATTGAAATGCCAATAAATAGTGGAGCTGGGATCTGAACGCAGGTGCTCTGATTACAAATCTGGCACACTTATCAGTCAGTGTACCACACTACCTACCACAGGATGTATGAACACTGTGTAAATCCAAATCCAAGGTACAACAATAACAATGAGAAAAGGAAGACAGAAGAGGAAAAGGAGGAAGAGGAGAAAGAGAAGGAGAAGGCAAAGGAGGAAAAGGAGAGGGAGAGGAAGAGGAAGAGGGAGGAGAAGGAGAGGAAGAGGAAGAGGGAGGAGAGGAGAGAGGGAAAGGGAGGAGGAGAAGGAGGAGGAGAAGGAGGAGGAGAAGGAGGAAAAGAAGAAGAATCACGTAGTGATTTAAGGTTTAAGATTTAAGAGGAGGAGGAAGAGGAAGAAGAATTTACATAGCAATTTAAAATTTGCAAAGTGCTTTTACCTATATTTCAAAAACTATCTGCTCAGTTTCAGACTAGCCACTCTCAGCTTTCAAAGAGTGAGTTCCCAAATAAAAAGAATCATAGATCCTTGAGCAAGAATTAACTGGACTTCCAGCCTGGTCCCATCCTTCTGGCATCTGTGAAGAATTCTATTCCTCAGCTCCTTACCATAAACCCAATAACACTTTAACTCATAGAATTCCTTAGAGGCCTGCCTTTGGTGAAGTCCATGCTTGAGATTTTCTGTGAATGGGACCTCTAAAATACTAGCAGTACTGGTTTAATCTGGCCGACAATTCTGGAGAACTGGGATGTTCTTTTTTGGTAACTGACTCTGATGGCTCACATGACCAATTCCTATATCCCCCCAATCCTGGGTAAGTCATCTGACCATCACCATCCATCCCATTCATCATCTCTCATTGAGGCTACCGAAATTACCTCTATCCTGGTCCCCTTCTCTCCTTCCAGGCCTTCCGAAAGTCATCTTCCCAATTCAAAAGGCTTCCTGCAGATTTCCCTCCTCTGCTAACCTTTCCCCCACCCTACCCCAGTCACTTTCTATTGCTCATTGGATCAAAACACAAACTATTTATCTTGGCATTTAAGGCCTTCCATATTCTGACTCCAATCTACCTTTCCATCCTTCTTTCTTTTTTAAGCTCTTTTTAAAAAACATTTAAAAAACATTCTGTCTTAGAATCTATAGTAAGTATTGGTTCCAAAACAGAGGATTGGTTCCAAAGTAGTAAGGATTGGCAATTAGAGTTAAGTGACTTGCCCAGGATCACACAGTTAAGGAAATGTTGGAGTCTGAAGTTGAACCCAGGATCTCCTATTTCTAAACCTGGCTCTCTATCCACTGAGCAACCTAGATGTTGCTTTCATTCTTCTTTCACATAATTCCTCTTCATCTATTCCACATTCTAGCTAAACTGGACTGTTTACTAGCTGTAGCCCTATACTGACTTTCATTCCTCTCCCTCTGAAGATATACCTGTTTTCTCTCTTCATCTCTGCCCATGGAAATCCTTTTTTTTTCTACCCCCCCCCCACCATGGTCTAGCTTGATGCCACAAAGAACTCCCTGATTTCCCTGTCTTAAAAAGATTTCTCTTTTCTCAAATATTCTTAAAACATATGTCTGAACTTTTCCTTCACCCTAATCATGATTCTTTTCTTATTATTAGAATACAATTTCCTTGAGGGAGCTGAGTTGAGGAAAGAAAGGAAGCAAGGGAGGAAGGGAAGGAAAGAAGGAAAAGAGAAAGGGAGGGAAGGAAGGAAGGAAAGAAAGGAAGAAAATAGAAGTGGAAGGAGGGAGAAGAAGGAAGAATGGAAGTGAAAGAAAGAAGAAAGGAAGGAAGCAAGGGAGGAAAGGAAGGAAAGAAGGAGAAGAGCAAGGGAAGGAAACAATTATTTATTAAGTACCTATTATGTACTAAGCACCATACTAACTGCTTTACAAATATATCATTTGATCCTTATAACAACCCTGGGAGGTTGGTGCTATTATTAACCTCATTTTACAGTTGAGGAAACTGAGACAGACAGAGATGAGGCAATTTGCCCATAGTCACACAGCTATTAAGTATCTGAAGTCAAATTTGAACTCGGATCTTGCTGACTCTAGGTCTCTCTAGTATTCTGTCTGCCACACTAACTAGCTGCCCAAGGTTCGTGATGCTGATGAGGATTATAAATAATAACTTCCATTTATGTAGCACATTATAGATCATTTCAAAGCTTGTCATAACCAATCTACGATATTATCCTCACAACAACCCTGGAAGCTAGGCTATATAAGTATGATTACCTCCATTTCATAAATGATGAAATTGAGGATTAAAAGGTTTTAAATGAACTTGCTAAAGGTGACCTAACAAGGAAGTGGCAGACCAAGATTTATTGACTCACATATCCAGAGGCAGAAGAGACCATACAGGTTATCTAATCCAACTGCCTCATTTTACAGTTGAGGAAACTGAGATCCAGGAAGGTTGTGACCTCCGCTCTGAACTTTGAGTCCTCCATATATCATAGATATTCAGTTAATATTAAAATAATGACTTTCAATCATGGAATCAAGGATTTAGAGGTAGAAAAACCTTCAGAGACCCCCTAGTTCAACTCAAAGAAACTGAAACTCAGGGAGATTGTGACCTTTGTTCAGTAATGCTGCCTGCTCCATATATCATAGATATTTAGTGAATATAAAATAATCACTTCCCCCCCCACACACACCCCTTGCCAACAACGTTCCTCTTTGGGGTCTAAATCCAAGTTGTCTGATTCTTTCTGCTATATCATAGCCCTTTCCATCACCCCAATCTCACTTGCAGCAGTACTCTTTTTTTTTTAAACCCTTGAACTTCGGTGTATTGTCTTATAGGTGGAAGATTGGTAAGGGTGGGCAATGGGGGTCAAGTGACTTGCCCAGGGTCACACAGCTGGGAAGTGGCTGAGGCCGGGTTTGAACCTAGGACCTCCTGTCTCTAGGCCTGACTCTCACTCCACTGAGCTATCCAGCTGCCCCCACAGCAGTACTCTTGAGATCTCCAGGCAGGGTAGGGGGGCATATCTGAATTGATAACATGAGTCCCTTTGGCATCGTCCCTTTCTTGTGCTCAGCCTCCAGCCTTTGAATCTGTGTCCCTTCCCTCTGCTTTGGACATACATCTTTCTGTCATAGAAATGGTAGTCACAGTAAAAATGCTTTGCATTCATATATAGCCTTACCTTCTGAAGTTAGTGACACAATGGATAGCATATAGGTTTTGGAGTCACAAAGACCTGAGTGAAACTAGTCAAGTCCTTAAAGCCACTCTCTGCCTCAGTTTCCTCAACTGTAAAATGAGAATAATAATAGCACTTCCTGGTTATGAGACCTCACACACAAATCATTTTCCTCAGGGACAGAGCCTTTTGATTCCATCCTGTTTTGAATTAGCTTGGAGAAGAAGCTCTTGTAATATTGTTGGGCATCTTTCCTCTATCCCTCACCCCAAGCAGGGATTGCATAAAATATAGACACAAACAAATCCCCCACTCTACTGGGCAGAAACAAGGTAGGGTCCAAACCTGCTGGAAGGTGACAGAGCAGACTGTGTCTGTCTGACTCTGCAGACTCTGTCAGTCTCAGTTGAGACAAAAATCTGTAAAATGGGGATAATCTTAGCACCTGTTGTGAGGATCAAATGAGATAATATATGTAAAGTGCTTAAAGTGCTATATAAATACTAGCTATTATTATCCAATCCCCTCCTTGGCTGCCTTTCCCCAAGTCTCACAGCCTTTTTCTACAATCTGAACAGGTCTGCTTTCCTTCCCTTCCTCCATGGCCCCCTCAGCCTCCTCCATTTCCCTGAGGCCTTCCTGTCAGCTACCACCTGGGGAGGAAAGGGGGAATTTCATAGACCTTATCTCCCGACCCCAACTACTTCTTTTCTGTCATGCTCACTCAGTCCTTTATCTCCAAGAAATCTGGGCTTATGCCTTTCATTTGTCCTGACAGTGCTTAGCCCAAGGTAGTTGCTTAATAAATACTTCATCACCTTCCCCATCATAACATAAAAGAGAGAAATCCTATTCAGTGCCTGGAAAACTCTTGGCAGGATCTGGCCTGCATCTGTTTGACTTGTTGGCAGCAGGAAGCATGCTGTATCTTGAGTCTTCTATTTGGGTTGCCACTAGATGATAATAGAGCCCTGCGCTTTCATCTCTCACGGCTGGTGCTTGGATCTTTGACCCAGGGATAGTTGTGACTGGAGTGACCCACGGGGCTGAGCCAACTCCTCTCAAGGTCAAAAGCCACCCGAAGCCTTCTGCATCTCCAAAGCCTGAGTGGCCACCCCCTGGAGTCATCCTGGGGCTGTTGTGAGAATATTCCTGCTGAGTGGCAGAAGGGAGGAATCACCTCTCCCTGCAGATCCTGGTTTCAAGCCCAGAGAAGCAGCGAATCCCACACGGGCATCGCTGACCCCGAAGCTTGTCTTGGGTGCCACATAGTCTACTCTGTTACCTTCCAGCAGGTTTGGACCCTGCCTTGTCTCAGCCCAGTGGAGTTTGGGGTTTTTTATGTCTGTGTCCTTTGCAATCCCTGGTGGGGGTGAGGGACAGATGAAAGGTGACCCGGGAGGTGATAAGAGCTTCCACTCCAATCTAATTTGAAACAGGATCCAGTCAAAAGGTTCTGTCCCAGAGGAAGGCTGAGCTTTAGAGGAAACTTAGCAGGAGTCTGTTTCTGTATAAACCAAGAAGACAGACCCAAGTTAATGGGTCTTAAAAAGAACAGTTATAGAATGAGAGATTTATTTTTTCAAAAAACATATCTGCAGTAAGCATTTAACTCTCAGTTGTCTGAGTTGAGCTGATTAGGTAATTTATGTATTCTACCCTGAGTTGAGATGATTAAATACTTTATGTATTCTTTGTGGTGGCCTGAGGTCTCCCTCTTTATTATCTCTCTATTAACACTAATTAGGCCCAAGACACTATAATAAGGGTGAAGTAGGAGGGAATATGGATAGTCTAAAATATCTGAGAATATGTGGATGTGTTCAATTGAATGTGTATCATTAATGGGCAAAACCCCCCAAAATCTCAGCAGGAAGATTATCCCAGAGTTCAGTGCTCTTTTCCTTAGTCTCACAGGCCATTGGATGAAGAGCTCAGTCTCCTCTGGGATAGTTTCACCCTGCCAAAAGAGAACAAACTACTTCTAGGTATCATAATTCAGACTACTGGAAAGTGTTTCTACTCACCCCACTCTTCAGCCAATAAATCAAGGAGGAAGAGAAGCAACAAGTTATAGTAGGAAAAACTCTGGGTTTGTCGCTCAAGGACTACAGTTCTAATCCTGCCTTTATGATCTTGTTACTCAGACTCTCTGGACTCATTTTCCTCATTTGTAAAGTGACTAAAAAAGCCCTCAGATTCCTTCCTGCTCTGGATCTATGATCTTAAACCCTAACTCTGCCACTAATTAACTATATCAGTCTGGATAAATCACTTAACCTTTCTAGATTTTTATTTCATTTGTAAATGAGGGGAATTGTAGAATTTAAAGCTGAAAGGGCCCTTGTAGATCATTTAGATCATCAAAGTCCTCATTTTATAGATGAAACTGAAGTTCCAAAGAAGACTAGCTTCATATCAGAGGTCATGTGTCTGAAACCTAGTTCTCTAACTTCAAATCCAATTAATTAATTAATCAACTATTAAACACATACACTGTGCAAAGTATTAGGGATTCAAAGACAAAAAAATTGAAATAATCCCTGCTCTCAAAGGACTCATATTCCACTGGGGGAGGTTTCTCTCTCTCTCTCTCTCTCTCTCTCTCTCTCTCTCTCTCTCTCTATATATATACTGTCTCTTAT